>NC_139843.1:8467264-8469764 GCF_963691815.1 Echiichthys vipera | reverse complement strand
CAAAAGTTTGTCTGATTAATTGGAAAAAGTTGAAGCACGAAGCCCAGTGACAACTCAAGGACACTTTGTTCAGGTGCACAATGGTGTGTGTGTGTGTTTGTGTGATGTGTGTGGGAACGGTGGCTGTGTTATTCTTTCAGGGAAATAGGCACCAAATGGATTTCTGTGGGTATATTATGCATGTGTGTTAAGCTAAGGAAGAAAATAAACATGGTCCATTGATTTGGTAGTACATGATTAAGGACAATAACGTAATGTATCAAATACAGTCTGCACTTCCTATCTATCATTGAGTGCTGTCAATAAGAATTATTATTATGTCTTCTTCCTTTTATTGGATTGCACTGCAACCAAAATAACAACACTATGATAATAATAGAAATATGACCAATAGTTGGATATACTAGAATAAAAAGCACTTTGAATGGCCTTGTTGCGGGAAAGTGCAATAAAAGAAACTGGCCTTGCCTTTTTTCCTCCATGTGATTTTCCTTGCATCTGTCTATTAATTTGTAATCTTTCTTTTCTTCATACACAGTGCTTAGAGCATAAAAATCCTGATATGGAACAATGAGTACTACTTAAACTTTGGCTACTTGACAAACATTTTACAGCCAATACTTGTTTACTAAAAATCTAATGCTGTACTTTACCTTGTTATTACGTTTTTTGTTTTGTTTTTCACTGTTATTGCTAATTTTACTCAATTAAAGGATTTAAGTCACTGGTGTGAGGCAAGTTGTGGTGACTGTGACCGTGTGTAGTCATGTACATGTGTTCACACACAGGCTTATGACTTGTTAGAGCCTAACCATCAGCGCAGCACAACAAATGTAAGATCTGCCTCATAGGGACGTTGTTGTCTCGTCTTCCCGTTATTATGAAACCACACAGTTGATCCCCTGACTGTGTCACCCTTTGACTCATGGCTGAGGGTAAAGTAACAACCCTCTCAGTATCTGCTGATGCAAAAACACTCTCCTTCTATATCTTCCTCTCCCTTGGTTGCTTTGGCATCTTTTTATCACTGGAGATTTATGAGCTTGTAGTTTCACATCAACATGGGTGGAGACTGTTATGTGATATGTCCTATCTGGGCTTCAACATACTGCCAGTATAAACTCCATAGGTGTGTGTGCTACTTTATGTGAGGATGGCACATTAGGCAAACTGTGTATTTTGGCCTTGATCTATGTGTGGGTGTGGGTGTGTGTGTGTGTGTGTGTGTGTGTGTGTGTGTGTGTGTGTGTGTGTGTGTGTGTGTGTGTGTGTGTGTGTGTGTGTGTGTGTGTGTGTGTGTGTGTGTGTGTGTGTGTGTGTGTGTGTGCAAGAGCTTGTGTTTGTATGAGAACATTGTTTCTGTTTTAATTAGTGCATTTTAACACCAATGTATTTGGGTCCTATATCATGCAGTTTTAATAGATAACAAAATAGATAGATGTCATGGGTCCTAATTGAATGCATCGGTGTCATCCATTTTTCGTATATATAGCAACGAAAAGTAATGTGTAGAAATTTGTGCATTGTTAAGCACGAGCTGTTGTATAACACAGTGGATATCTTTTTAAGGAGGCAGGGCGGGGTGGTCGATGGGTCCCAAAACACAGGACTTTCACCCGGGCGAGCTTGTTTGCCGTTTATGTCCCGGACGTACTAAGCCAAACCACAACTTTTTTCTTTTGGCCACGGACAGTTGGAGATTGAGGTTGTTGTTGCCCGATGCTTTTCATGTCCCGGACCACCTCCCCCATGCCTTTTTTTCGTCCTAACCAAGTCCTTTTCATCCTTTTTTGGGCTAAAACCACTCACGTAACAGTAGTTTTGGTGCCTTGACCTAACCGACACCCAGAGCAACCGTCGTGGTTACGGATCCCTTTCTGTTTGTCGTTTCATAAGATATCATACAAAGTTTTGTACTGAACTTTTCGGACGATATCCTACGAACCTGTTGATGGGAATGTGTTGGACACTATCAGCGGGGTAGGGGCACTCTGTCAGTCATGTTGAAGGAGGAGACAGATAGATGCTGCAGACATATTTTCTCATGTGCAATCTAATATGTGTAACTTCTATTTTGCAAAAATGGTTGGTTCTTACAGAGGGGTATTCCTGGGGTCCTTCTCTGTTAAATATGTATGCAGAATGAGGGTTAAACTTGAACTTTAGACTTCTTTTTGCAAAATGAGAACATTTGGTGTGGTCTCATGTCAGTGTTTGGGGATTGGGAATACATTAACGGTCATCTTGAGACAAGAAGAATGTGTGTTAGGCGGTAAACATGACTGTGTTGTGAATGTTTATGCGTCACAGTTGTTGAACACTGTTTTTGTAGGTGCATGGTGTGAATGCTGCTCGTCTACACAACACTCATTTCTATGCAGACAACAGAAGTTAATGTTAAATCTGGATTCTCCCTCCACAGATTTTTTTTTTAAATTTCCTGCTTTCCAAGTAAATGTTCAAGCACATACTAATGCATTTTTATTTACTTAGCTTGTAA
>NC_139843.1:8372264-8462264 GCF_963691815.1 Echiichthys vipera | reverse complement strand
ATATTTATGTGAACTTGCACTTGCATATACTTCACTTAGAGTGCTAACTGTTAAGTTTGCTAATAATGCAGCACTAGAACAAGGAACTTTATCTTTTTAAGTTTGGAACTTATCCATAGTCAGTGTATTACCTACAGTAGATGCCGTGTGCTTAGATGGATATAACAGGTCAGGTCCCAATTGAAAAGGGCTGTTTGGCAGCAAGGTAAAGCAGTGAAAATATTCTAAATATGTCAGACACTTAAATTTATAGTGATTTTATTGTCTTTTTTATCTGGCTGAATACGTTTCACTGTGTGCACCCATCCACAGCAGTACATTTCTAAGCTTCTGTATCTGTACTCTTGCCTGCTTCTTCAAAATGGGGGCGTGCCGACCACCATCCACTTTGAATAAAACACAATAAGTCTCTCATAGGATCCCACTTTAAAAGATATGAACTCTCTCTTTAAACTTTGAAATATATTTTCAAAAGTCTAAACATTTTAAAAGTGTCTTAATGCGTAAATAATGGCATACTTGTTGATTCCCATTTCTAATAATACGTACTTCATAATGGGTTAATGAATAATGGATTCAGTTCAGGAGCTAATCATTTCAGCTCTAAACTACTTACTTTCTGTAAAAAGGCATTTGCAGCCAAAATCTATTCATTAAAAACTCATTAACATTTACAACTCCGCACTTGATGGATTATTGTTGTAGAACTCTTTATCAATGAATTACTCACATTTAGGGCTGAAGATATGAAAACTGATTATAAAATGAAACACCTATGACGGTCTAGTAATGACTTACTCATTTCGTGAGGAGCCTTATAAAACTAGGTTCAGATTTGTCAGGTCTGTAGTTTTTAATGTTAAATTAGTTTTAAATTTGGATTTTGGCCCGGAGGGTCTGTAGCTTTTTTGGTCAAACTATTCATTGAATGGTCAAATTGTTTTATATATTACTTAATGTATGCATTTTCATAGTTATATGTTTATTTCATGTCAAATTCAATTTTTATGATTTGAATAAATAGCAAAGGTTTTGGTGGAACTCCAAAACATTTTCGGGGGGGGCTCACCCTGACCATTCTGACTATTTATGCTTAGGGCCTCCAAAATCTTAGCAGCGGCCCTGTTTATTAGCCATTAATAAAGCCATTAGTTACAACATAAAGTGGTACCTTACATGCCTGTGATAAATGTAAAGTCGAGGCTTCATTTGTTCTGAAACTAGCATGAAAATCCATGTGTGTCCAAAGTGCCTCAGCCTCAAGGCAACCTCCTTATGCAACCAAACCTTGGTGAATTATTAAAGCTCTTTTAAACACACACCATGTAATAGAAAGTCATTTGAACAGACACCTCATCTGTGAGTCATTCTGTAAGTACCACGACTGCTTACTATGGAAGCACTATCAGTGTGTGCCGACCTCACTCTTCATGTCATTTACATTGGTGATCAAAGCTCTAACGCTTTCATAGACACCAGGCGACAGATCCCACAGACTTTAGTTTCAACACACATCACTGAGTTGGCTTAAAACTCCAGTACCAGCCGTTTCACTGAGACTAACACCAGGAGTATAATTTAACCCAGAAACATTAACTGAGAAGTTAACACAACTATGGAGAAAGTGCCCATTCATGCTGGATATCTAATCAGGTATACCCCTGGCTGCCCACTTGGAAACTCTAATAGAGCAATTTAAGGGTTGGATACTTAAGATGGGGAATATTAAGTGTGCGTAAAGGAAGCCAACACCTTGATAGCATCCTTACCAAGCTTTTTTTTTGTCCACAGCACTTCCCATGCCAGCTCATGGATATGTACATATGACATTCAATTCTCAAGCATCTCTAAACTTGATGATATGTTATTGTGTTTTATGGTCACTACATTTAATGACTTCACCCTCCTCTTGACACTTCCCCCAACTTGCAGGCCCTGGTATCTCCAGCTATGCGTCTGCTCCGTTGAAGGCAGGGGAGTCTCTGAGAGCGTGCATGCAGGAGGCCGAGCAGTGGGTGCCCGGGAAAAGGCACCACCAGACCCCTCTTTATCTGGGGGCTACTGCTGGAATGAGATTGCTGAAGTATGGCACACATGTTCAAACACATCCCCCATAATAAAATTTGCATCCACAGAAAGTAACAGCATGCCTTTTCATGCTGACACTGGTGTGTCCCAAGCCTTTACTCTGTAATTGTGATTGCACTGGCAGTCGAAGTGCTACTATCTGTAGCCTTTTCCTGTTGCCTTTTTTGTGATTTATCTCCGCATGAACTTTACTGCCGGAGCATCGAATATATTACTGCCAAATCCATTATATATGGGACAGTCAATTATGTATGTGTGGCTGTATTGATTTGAATTATGGATGTGAATCAGTCTAATGAATTTGTGTTTTGTGTGTGTGTGTGTGTGTGTGTGTGTGTGTGTGTGTGTGTGTGTGTGTGTGTGTGTGTGTGTGTGTGTGTGTGTGTGTGTGTGTGTGTGTGTGTGTGTGTGTGTGTGTGTGTGTAGTATGGAGAACAGCTCGGCGTCAGACAAAGTCTTTCAGGCTGTGGAGGAAGCCCTGCAAAAGTTCCCTTTTTCCTATCAGGGAGCGAGAATACTCAGCGGCCAGGAGGAAGGGGCCTTTGGCTGGGTCACAGTCAACTATTTGGATGACCGCCTCAAACAGGTCTGTGCATGTACGTTTGCATACGTGTCCATGCAAGTTTGTACTCTTTTGAATGTGCTTTGTGTGTATCTCTCCGACTTCAATGCCTTTTTGCCTCTGATGCAGGGCTTGGAAACTACAGGTGCCCTTGATCTTGGAGGGGCCTCCACTCAGATTAGCTTTGTATCTGACCATTTTGACGGTTCAGAGTCGCCCAGCAACTCTGTGACTTTCCGACTCTACGGAAATGACTACAACCTGTACACTCACAGCTTCCTGTGTTACGGGAAAGACCAAGCATTAAGAATGACGCTGGCACGCCAGTCTCAGGTACATTCCTGTCCTTCCTCTATTGACATTTAAGGACTATCTAAATCTGCTCTGAGATAGTTTGATACATAATGATATTCAATAGAGATGTGATCGGCTGAAATGTGTAATGATGCTGACTTTCAACTTCCTATCTGTGTCGCTTACACCTCTTGCTCTCGCTCCTAGTCAGGTCCAGAAACAATATTAGATCCTTGTTTCCACCCTGGCTACACCGCGACAAAGAACTACTCGGTCCTCTACGACAGCCCCTGCGTGTCAGACAGGAAACCCCAAGGAGCTCCCGCAACCTTCACTCACACAGGGAAAGGAGACTTCCTACAATGTCAGGAAGCTGTCAAAAGTGTCTTCAACTTTACTTACTGCAAATACAGCCGATGCTCTTTCAACGGGGTCTTCCAGCCACTTGTACAGGGGCCATATGGGGTAATGTAACGCAGTTATCAGGTTTTATTTATGAGCATATATACAGTAAGCGGCCTAGGAGAAACTTTATCTTTTTTGCAGGGTTACACAAACAGCATGAATGGAACTTTGCTTCTGGAAAGTTCAATTCATAATCCAGAACTTACTGTATGGGCAATTTTCCTTGGAATTACTTCTCCCCAAATAAATATTACACATAAAACAGTCACCAGAGAATTATCCAGAGTAACAGGAGTGCTGTTTCTGTAAAAAAAAAAAAACATGGTGCTGTTAAATTGTGCGTACATCCTGAGTCAGTGAGACTGGAAAAAAAAACCTTCTGAGAATAAAGTATTTATGAACGATTACTGTACTTGCTAAAGATACCAGGAGAAGGTCATTTCCTTTTGCCTTATCTCTTCCTCTCTGTCACTGTAGGCGTTCTCTGCTTACTACTTTGTGATGAACTTCCTCAATCTGACTGATACATCCATCCCTCTGGAAGCTGTCAAGGAAAAGCTCAAACGCTACTGCGCCACACCTTGGAATCAGGTCAGGGCATATTTATGTATCACATAAAACAAATGGCCTGCCATATCTAACTGCTTTCCTGCCTTATCTACGTCCTGCAGCATGCCTATATTACTGTACGTTGACTATATCCCTGTATTTGACCTGCCTGAACAGATAACGCAGCAGCATCCAGATGTAAAATTAAAATATTTGGCTGAGTACTGTTTCTCCGGCACGTACATCCTCACCTTGCTGACAGAGGGATACAACTTCACCTCAGAAACCTACTCCGACATTAAATTAATCAAAAAGGTCAGTAGATCACAGTCCACTTGTTTCCTTCCTCACACACCTCAGAGTGCTGTGAGTGTGTTTGCAAAAGTGTGTCCTTGTACTGACTTATTTCAGTTTTAGACTTTACCAGCTGTTCTTTTAAAATGTTTTTTTTTTTTATGGATTAAGGAAGGGCTGTCCCTGATCCTCAACTTTGACATTACTCCTCAACCACCTCTCTCCTGGGTGACCTCTCGTCAGCCCTTAGCCTACCTAAACACACTGATTTTAACAGCATAACTAGTGTTTAAAAAGATTAGAGTGTGTTTCTCAGTTGAGAAGAATGAAATCGTAGACTGGCTCAGTCTGAAAAAATACCCACAGCAACCTTACCAGACGACGTCTGAAACACCTGATACATATTTTCTCAGTTCAGCTGGAGACACTTATGTCAAGGAATTGAGCGGTATGGTAATGGTTATACGGTTGCATTGGGTAAAAAAGGCTCTGCTGTGAGGGAGCTCTTACATAATACAAACACCAACTAGGATTCTGCTAATCAATTAACTCATCAATACAAATGATTGCTCCTGCCTGCTTAAATATTAACAGCAGATGAATGTGATTAATTGAATTTCCAATTCTACCTGCAAAGCCACAGCCAGCCCCTACATATAAAACTTTATACAGTACACTGAAATATTACACTGAGGAGAGGGTTAGAGTATGTAGCGCAGGGGTAGTGCAGTGTGCAGGAGAAAACTACACTTTTAAATTTAACTCACTGATTTAAATTTGCCTTTTGTTCAATAAAAGAATAATTTCCTTCCTTAATTCAACAAGGAATCTGATGCATTTAAGCAGTATACTGAAAGCAGCAGAAGAGCAGAACTAGAAAAAATGTGATATCTGTTTAGTTATTGCAATGATGTGGCGACATCTACCCAATCAGCTGTCCCAACTGTCACATCATGTTTCCAGGGTTTCATAAAGTCAGACAATGCACCACTGTTATTGGACAGCATGGCAGAAAAAAATAGAAATTGAGCAGGGAGTAATAATGGAGGCTGAAAGGAAAGTCCATAAACTGACAAAACGAAGGGGTTCTGTACCGCTGCAGATTTTGTACCTTGGTTTTGAAATTATGAGTAAGAGGGGACCCCACTCAGAGTAGCCTAGTCGAGGGCGCCATGACCTCCTTAATCCATCCCTGCTCATATCAGCTACATTAAATGACATTTCACACCAATGCAAATGCACTTTAGCAGCACACAGCAGATGAGTTCAAGGTAAGAAATTCAAGCTAAAGTACCAACAGCAGCAGGTAACAGCCTGAAACACAGGAAAAACAGCCAGCTGAGCAAAAACACCACAAGCGGTGAATGAAAACACAGGAGCAGGAACTTACCTTAGACCCGGAGATAATGGGGTGTGTAAAGCCATTAAGAGCGGCAATCAAGAGCACACACGCTGTAATTAACTGTTGTTATGACGACCACAGCAACCACAAACGTGTTAAGTCTTCCAATAACAGGAAGACTGGACAGTAGCCGGACAAGACAAAAATGTATATATATATATCCATTAATAAATTGAATTGTAAAGTTAAAAAGGGGTTTATAACATATATATTATAAATGTTTATATATAAAAAATACAACGTAACACAATAAATAATTAAAAACAAATTAATCAATACCTAGATGTAGCCATAATGGGGTTAAAATCAAAAAGTGTTGAAATATCTACTTTTTAAATTTGACAGGATCCTTTTTTGTTTTGTATAATTAATTGTGTTGTGATGTTTCCAAAAAAGAAGTTGATTAGAAACTGGGATAGGTTAGGGTAAGGATTAGGCATGTACAGTAGTTTCAACTTTTAAGGTTTCTTTTACCATTTCCTTACAGAGAATTGTCTTGGATTGAATGAACTGCTGCATGAAAAACAAACATGCCAAGCCCTCTTCCATGTCCCCAGCAGAACAACAGCATGTAGTTGATGATTAGCAGCGGGGAATGCATTGTAAACTACAGACAATTAGCAAAAGTATCTCTATTTATAATATTTATGTATGTATAAGTAAATACCCCATATCAAAAGTATAGAATACCTCCAAGCTACCGTATACTGGCCTGTAGTACATCAGTGATAGCTTTCCCTCTTCCTGTGTTTGTGTCCAGATAAAAGGCAGTGATGCAGGCTGGACGCTGGGCTACATGTTGAATCTGACCAATATGATTCCAGCTGAGGCTCCTGACTCTCCCCCTCTGCCCCACGCCGGCTACGTCTCCATAGTCACCGTCATCGCAGTACTGATCTTCATCCTCTTCATCCTCAGCCTGCGGCCTCTGTGGCCCCGCTGCTCCAAACAGCCACAGATCGTATAAACACACACACAGATGTATATATGAGGGGATGTGAGGGCTTGTGAGTGCGTTGGTGTGGACTTTTCTACCAATTTGTGAATAAGATTTTGTTGGGAGGTCAAAAGGTCAACGCCTGCTGCACATCACAACAGTCCTGGAGCTCAGGTGGACACTCAAGGACATTACAGAAGGACAAATACTGTCTCCACTCTTTCTGAAGAGTGAGTTTTGCTTCTCCGGTTGAAGGATAGTTTATGTGTTTGTGTGTGTGAGATGGTATGATTGAATTTGAGTGTGTGTGTGTGTGTGTGTGTGTGTGTGTGGGTGTGTTGTATGTGTGTGTGTGTGTGTGTGTGCACATCAGTCTGCATGTATGTGTCTTGAATTATGATGTGAATATGATACTGTATAAATAAAGTAACCCAAGTTTATATAAAATGTTTGAATCACTTGTCATTTGTAAAATATAAACAATATCATGAATTATAAAATGTTTAATGTTGCATGATTTATTTACCTTTTGTCCAGAAAGCTGATTGGATTTTATAAAAACTTTAACAAAGTTTCGCTCTTAATTAAACCCATATACCAACAAAATGATCTTTGGAAGACAAGTTATATCCTTAAAAAAAAAAAAAAAAGCTGTTTCTGTTAGTGAGTAAATGGATAATAAAACACAGTATGCTCCCTCACCCTCAGTTGTAACTTTGACACATTCTTGCATAATTGCATTTTTAAAGCTTTTGTGTACAGAATGAAAGTGCTGCCTTCTAGTGGTGGACGGTACACACTGCAGGATGATTACCACAGTGAAATACATTCAGTTTATTATTAGGTACATCCAATGGTGGAAAATAACTAAGTACATAAACTCAACTACTGTACTTAAGTACAATTTTGAGGTATTTATATGTTATTTGAATACTTCTGCTGTACTCTCCTACATTTCAGTGGCAAATATTGGACTTTTTACTTTTCATAACTTTAGTTACTCTCCAGAGTAAAAAATAAATAAAATATCCCCAACTTTATCAGTTGCACTATTAAAGTGATGAACACTTAAAAAAGGAAGGTCATAGTGTTCAGTTTCTGTTGAACTTGTATGGTAAATACGGAGGCTGCCGTTTGAGGTGCTGCTGTGTTATACTGACAGATGTCTATAATTTTCTCTACCCAATCCATGTTATTGATTTTCTTCTCTGAACCCTTTCACATAATGTAAACTACATTACTTCCAAGAATGGAAATTTCAATATTCAATATTGATGCTATACTACTTTTTACAATTTTCCTACGCAAATAGATTATATAAAGTGCTAAGAGCGGGCGTGAAATCCTCTAGAGCAAACTGTGCCGCTTTGGAATTATGGCATCAAGACTTTGACAGGAAGTGAAACCTTGTGGGGTTTCCCTCCGTTTGGGGACCCGGCCCTTCCTCTGTGTCACAGATCTAGCTCTTATCTGCAGGGAATGCAGCTACAGGGGAGAACAAGAAAACAATGCCATCCTGATAGTCTGTGGGTGGTTCCTGCTTTTACGCCATAAATGTCTGTTGGTGTTGGCAATGGCAGAAAGCCATTTTCATGTGATTAAGTGACCCATGTAGATATACACACCAGTGTGCTCCTGATATACTCATACATACACATTTAAAGGTCAAAGTTGGTATGTTATGAACAGTCAGAGGGGAGCACACATTTATAGACCTGTTCCTTAAATACAATGTATGACGGTCATCTCAGTTTGCCGTTAACAGTCGGGGTGTAAGGCGTTGACTTGCCGTCCTGCCGTAGGGACGCAGCCTGTTCTGACACAGAAGGGATGACTGGTGGTTGGTCTGTCACTTGATCCGAGGGGTCGCTCCGCTGGTCGCTCATGTGATCCCGGTCGATGATGTTGGTGGTCTCAGAGTCCAGCTCCTTAACTTTTTCTCGGTAGAACCTCTGTCTGAGGCGTCTCATCTGGGGAAGCTCGCAGCACGTCTCCAGCACCACTAGGACAAACACCAAGCCCAGCAGCAGGTAGACTGGGAGAGCAAACACACACACACACACACACACACACACACACACACACACAATGGCAGCATGTTGAAACAAAGACCAGTAGAGTATGACTAATAAGATCAAATCTAGGGTTGGTGAATAAATATATGGGCGTAGTAGCTAAAAGTCATTGCTTTGTTTAACCCTGTCAATCAGAGAAGCTAAAGAAGCTAAAATATAAAGGGCTGAAAAACATGTTGAACCTGTTATGAACATGTGTCCAATGAAAACCTGTATTCAGATTATTGTATCTTTTATGTTTTAATTTCAGTTAAGGGGTTACATGGTGATTTGCTGACTTTTAATCGAGCCCAATCATCAGGTCAACACTTCGATCAGTTCAGTGCTTTGGTTTCTGAACAGATTCCGGCTAAACTAACGACATTCCCATTAGCCTCAGCCGGGGGACATCACTATGTACCCAGGGTCCTCGTTGTAAGAGACTGGTAATAGCTATGTTTGCAGTTCAAAATGCAAAAGAATGAAAGTAGACGGGCGTTTCAAATACAGTTTGAATGGTAAAAAAGTGGGCAAACTTGAGCGTGCATGTGTCAAGGAGGATAACATCAATAGATGCTGTAGATGGGTGATTTCAACATAACTGCCCAAGGAAACAAATGCATTGCTGAGAACATAAAACCCTGTGAAGGGTCTCACTAATGTGTCATATTAAGAGGACATACAGGTGGGGAACAGAATCTGTGTCCCAAATCGCACACTTCCACCCTCGAACTGGCTTTTTTGATTCACTTTATAACTGTTAAAAGAGGACCACAATGGTTTTTCGGCAGTGTGCTGAGCCAGAGGAGTTGTTGGAAAAGCTTTTTGGAAAATAAACAGAAGGAACATAATTTCGATTCCTTGTTTGTCTTGTTCATGTGAAGAATTGACAATAAAGCGGACTTTGACTTCGGAGAAAAAATACTATAGTAATTTCCGGTAAGTGCAGGGCGCAGTGTGTGATTTGAGACAGCACTCACTGGGGGAATTGAGTGTACTGACCGTGTCAGTACATAGGGCACACAGTGCATGAATGTCAGTACACTCAGTGCACACACAGCATTAGACTTGCTCCCCTCAGCTGCACTTTGTGTTTATTGCTAAACAGCAAATGCTAACATGCTAAACTAAGATGGTATACATGGTAAACAATACCTGATAAACATCAGCATGTTAGCACTATCACTGTGAGCATGTTTGCATGGCTGTAGGCTCTTAGTCTTGTTGAATTTCTTGTGAAATACTGGATACTTTTCACCTCTCTGGGCCTCTAAAATCATTCAGTTGAAAACTTCATGGTTGGGTTACAGCTTACAACTTGTAATTGGGACAAACTGAGGCGCAGGTAAACAACTATTTGGGGTTCCATATAACAAGGTTGGGAAGTTATTTGCTGCAGGATGAGAAGATGCACTAAGGCTGGAGCTATTGAAACCTTTTCTAAATTGGTTACTGGCTTACTTTTTTGGAGATAAAATGCTTCCACCTAAAAAGCAACTGCAGTGTATCCAGCCAGTTTACTCACCTGTAATGGCCAGCCTATAGAGCGTTGGGTGTGGGTTGGCCTCTTTACTCTTGGCCTCTCCTGGGATATAATCCCCAAGGCCTATGGTCGTCAGAGAGATGAAACAGAAATACAGAGACTCCAGAAAGTCCCACTCCGTCTCCAGACTGACAAAGATCCATGCAGGGATAATGAGGAAGAGCACGACCATGATGATGGTTAGGCAGGTGGCATGAATGGCTGCTAGCTTCGATTTAGACATGGCCCAACGACGGTGGAAATAGGACACTGGACGTCGAGTCACCAAGACCATAATCCTCTGCACCACAACAGAGAGGAAGAAGAGTGTAACAGGGATGCCAAAGAGGGAGTAGAAGATACAGAAGGCCTTCCCTTCATCTGACAGAGGAACAGAGTGTCCATAACCTGAAAACACAACCAAACATGCAGCAGAGCCTTAATTACAGGATTGTTATTAGAGGTGTTATTCTTCTCTTCTCCAGGAGCCACTTAGAGCCCATAAAGCTCAACACACATAACAGTAATTAGACAGAAGGAAGAAAGACAGAGGCTCAGTTATTTGTTATGGAGCTTTAGGGACGTCAATTCTCATCACAAGCAACATTTATTCTTCCTCACGAACATCTCTCTGGTTCTTACTTACTGCTAACAAGTAGTGCACAGCTATAGTCGGACAAGATGTGAGCATAAACTTTTAAATGACCTAAAAGGTTACCAGACCACATACATGTTGTCTTCAGTGACTTTCAAATAACCTTTTTCTTGTTGTATGCTATTTATGATGATATACAGTGGCATAACGGTGCCGGTCTCTTATATACGTAAGTCCTAAAAGGTTTCTAACTGTCTTTTATTGACAGTTTATTAACATTTGAACTATCATATATACAGGCAGGATTTTGTGACATCACAACTAGTTCAGAGAGCCAATCATGGACCAGTATTTAACTTAGGCTACATAAGAAAGGGCCTTTTAGTGAAGGAGATATATTTTATCCAGGTAAACTTTTGAAACAGGAAATATGCATATTTTTAAATTCTGGAGAGGGAGTAGATGCGTCTATAATGGGGTTTTTTTTTTAGCAAAAAAAAACATAGGCTATGTATGGAAGCCCATTTCAGTCAATGTGATGGGAAACAAAGATCCTGTAAGTCCTTATGGTGAGAATCTTTCTCAATATAAGGACTCAGTATCTCACAATAATCACTTGGTATCTGAAAATAATGACTTATTATCTCAACACCATGACTGAGTGTGGCAGAAATAACGACTTAGTATCACAACAATAATGAAAAACGTTCTCAAAATAAATACTTTTTCACGGCAAAATGTCTCATTTCTTTATTTTCAGATGAATTATTACTAGCCTATTTAAGTCTCATTTGCAATACCATTATTTTGATACAAAATACATATTTTTTAGACAGGCTACTTTCTTACTATAAGGACTTAAGGAATCTTTTTCATCACGTTTTCATCTATTTTTTCTTTTGACTGGCGAAAATGGGCATCCCAAAGACCCAAAACCAAACTTATGTTCATAAGCATTGCCTTAGGCTACTAAATGTCTGGGGGGTGTCTGTATCTTTTTCCATAAAGCCATTAGTTACAACAAACAAACGCCTTTATAACGCATGACTTGACGGAGAGTTTCCAGTTGTAACACCTGTGTCCCAGGCCTCACCTGTTGTGGTCAGCACGGTGCTGGTGAAGAACAGGGAGGACACAAAGTCCCAGTTCCGCTCGGTGTCGTTACCCAACACGGACACTCCATAGTTATTGGCCGTTAGCGCACGGGCCAGAAGCTCCTCCAGGCGCGCGTCGGACACACAGGTGTTGTTGCTCAGGAAGGCCTGCCGGGCCTCCTTTAGCTCCCGACGAAGCTCCTGTTCGTAGGGCAGCTCGATGGCGGAGAAGATCCCGGCGCCGATAAGGAGGTAAACGATGTAGCCAACAACCAGCAGAGCAAAACTGAGCGCGGACTGGTGCCGCTCCACAAACCGAGCGCACCAGCCGTTGGTACAGCTGTGGACCATCCCTCCACTTTCCACTTAATGATGCGGGATTTATCAGAACAAGGAATACAAATCTAATTATACGCTTCAATGAGCCACACTGAAAGTCTGTCTTTTTCTACAATGACTTGTATCCTCTCTCTCTCTCCGGCGGATGAACTCGTCTTCCTCATTCTTCACCTCAATGAGGCTGGCAGTAGTGACGTCGCTCATTCACCGCACCAGGTGTGTGTGTGCGCGTGTGTGTACGTTTCGGCACTTCCCTCTCTGAAACCGGTTTAACAGGTTTAGTGTGTCAGGTAAATACAATGGATTTGTTTTACCTGAGGCCCGGGCGGCTTTCTTAGGAACCACAGATTTAATGACCGTGAAAAGGTTTGTATCTGTCCACACAGTTACTTAAAACACATTAAGCGTTCTTCCAGGATGTTTAATCTTGAATTAGTGCTATCAGTTAAGAACAATGAATTCAATTCTTATCTAGGCAAGAATTAACTACCAAAATATTGCACTTAAAATGAAAGTTAACTGGACTGAATGATAATAATAATAATAATAAGTATGACTATTATTATTAATAATAATACTATTAATTCAATTCGATTCAATGTAATAACCTTAGCACAGCTAAGGTTATGGATTACAGTGCCAAATCATAACAAAAGTTATCTCAGGACACTTTACAAACTAGGTAGAGACCACACTCTATGATTTATTTATGATTTACATTGACCCAACAATTCCCCCGTAGAGTACGGTGTCAACGACAACCTTCCCTGTTACAGGCAGGAACGTCAGACAGACCCAGCTCTGTGGAGGACGGACATCTGTCTGCACCGAAGGGAGGAAGAAAAGGAGAGAGAAAGAGAGAAAAGACGGAAAGATGGACAGAGAGAGACAAAGACAGAGACAGACACACTTCCAGTAACTATAATAATATCTATAGTAATGTGAATATGACTTATATGTTATGGCAGTTAATACAGCAGAATAGTAGAAACAAGCACAGCTAAGGTTATAGATTATAGCAGCAGCAGGAAGCGTCATGCAGGACCAAGGCAGCAGGCACCACCACAATCAGCAGTGACCTGCGAGACAACAAAGCACAAACAACTCCGGGGGAGAAGTTGAATTAGTAACATGCATTGATGAGACATGAATGATACAGACAGAGAGGAGAGAAGCTCAGAGGATCTGGAAAAGTATTATCCCCCGGCAGATTAGGCCCATAGCAGCATAAATAAGCAGAACAAAATCAGCTTAAAAATAACAACATTGCTAAGGGCTCATAAGCCCTAGCTGTAAGCTTTATCAAAAAGAAAAGTTTTAAGTTTACTCTTAAATATGGGGACAGTGTCTGTATTTAGCTCCTTTTATAACATGTGATGTAGCGCAAAGTGCTTTTTAAAAGAAACAAATCAATAACACAGCTGGACACACAGAGAGCTAAACAATCCAACAATAATACCCTAAAGAGATTTGTTTAAAGGATAAAATAAGATAATACAAGATAATACTAAGACATGGTTACTAAACCAATTTATGTAATTTGAATGTAGTACCTTAGTCCCACCACGTGGTGGCGCATCAGCCCTGTGCTCAGTGTGTCATGACCATTGAACGTGACATCACCCTGAGTCGAGCGCCATCTTACTCAGAGCCGAGCTACTGACCAGGGCACCCGGACGTAAACAAGCTGACTAACCGGGTTTAAAACATGATAAAAAACACGTACATTAATGATGAATCCTCGGGCAGTATCTACATAAATCTTCTGTTATGAAGGGAAAGTGTGACTGAGAGAGAGAGGGGTTCCGGTTTCACCATGTTGAGCCTCTGGGAACTCCGGTAAGAACTATGCTACATGCTAAAGGGCTAACGTTAGGCCTCGAGGTTAGCTGTCGATATTAGCATGATGTGACAAAATTCCTTTCCTCGAAGTGTGTTTATAAAACCAGTCTGGACCCCGATGTGTTTCCAATGTTCAAACCTGCAATATCACTGTGAACTTTGAAAAGTAATTGTAAAAAGATCGCTAGCCGAGCTTGCGCGAAGCTTATGCTAATCGCGGCTAGCACCGCTAAGCTAACTCAGGTATTACCTGTAATAGGAATGCTAACGGTGTAGCGCTGGTTAAGCTAAATTGCCACGACTGTAGCATATGAGAGAAAGACACGGCATATGTGTTGATATGATGGCAGTTGTAATTTAAAAAAGTGCTTTTTATTTAAAGTAATGCGCATAATGTGTTTAACTGCACTGAAGTTGGTTCATGTTGGTTAAAAAGAATAATTTGATACTGTTAATCTACGGTTAAAAGAGTTTTAAAGAGATATCATCTATGGTTAAAAATATAAATATTGATTAACAAAGATTTTTAAAAATATAAATAGTGCTTTGTTAGAATAAATAAGTGCATTTATGCTCAAATATAGGTTCATGATAGGTAAGTGTCATGGTTAAATACTTATCCTGTATTGTAAAAATATACAGACTTATTACAATGCTTTGAATGCTGCATCTGGGTATAGATATGGAAGAAATAGACTGAAAGGTGAAAATAAAAATATGCCATGATTTGAGTAGAGAGTAATGGTTATTTATTCTCTATGTGTAGACTGGTTTTCGTTTTGCAGGATTAGGACTTGATTCAGACTTTGCACAGTGGCGGTTCAGGGGCGACCCAGAAAGGACAAGAGACTCAGGCAGAACGGTGCACATTCTGGCCACCTGTGGGATCCACTCCGAGGAACTTCATCATACTTCCCTTGTGATACAGATAAGAACATAACACAAAAATCAACTCGGGTAGTAACCATATGCACAGAACTGAAACTGAACTCTGACCTACAAAGAAGGAGGGACACTTTCTTTTGAACTCTTTTATTTTATTATTCTTCAACTTTTTTGAAAGAGCTCTATATTTTTATTTTCTGTATCTTTCATTTTCATACACTGCAAAATATAAGCTACCTGTGGCAATAAACTGTCAACCGTTAACTTCACGCTATCTTGTTTGAATAACTTTTACCAGCTCTCCGAACCTAGAGAGAGTGTAGGTGTCATACTGTGTTCCTCCGATCAGACTGAAGGCGCTACACAAGTTTAAGATATAACAAGCCATAAAGCCAGTTTGATAAATATAAAATAAATATCTAATAATGACATATTTCCAGTTATGTTACTTTTAAGATTTTACATACATTACATTGGCACTTGTTTAAGTTTTACTACTATAATCCTGATTAATATAATCTGTTAACACTTCTGTACTTTTTGTGAATGCATGGCTTTTAATGGTAATAGTGTGTTACTAATAACTTTATCTACATCAACCAACATTTGACAGCTTATAGTTTCTTCTCTTCCACCCATTTGTAATTATTACTCTCACCACTAAATGGCGCTGGAGACCATGTTTCCACAATCTTATGTGTAATCTCCTGTGTGAGTCATAAGAAAAAAGAGAATAAAGAAACAACTGGGGAAAAAAGTATTTTATTGATAAGTTACCGCCAGACATTTGCACAGTGCTTTTCTACCACCGCCATCATCCATTTGTCCTCCCATCTCCTCCTTTCACTATCTGGCATCTGGCAATAAATAATTATTTACAAAAATATACAGACTTATTACAATGCTTTGAATGCTGCATCTGGGTATAGATATGGAAGAAATAGACTGAAAGGTGAAAATAAAAATATGCCATGATTTGAGTAGAGAGTAATGGTTATTTATTCTCTATGTGTAGACTGGTTTTCGTTTTGCAGGATTAGGACTTGATTCAGACTTTGCACAGTGGCGGTTCAGGGGCGACCCAGAAAGGACAAGAGACTCAGGCAGAACGGTGCACATTCTGGCCACCTGTGGGATCCACTCCGAGGAACTTCATCATACTTCCCTTGTGATACAGATAAGAACATAACACAAAAATCAACTCGGGTAGTAACCATATGCACAGAACTGAAACTGAACTCTGACCTACAAAGAAGGAGGGACACTTTCTTTTGAACTCTTTTATTTTATTATTCTTCAACTTTTTTGAAAGAGCTCTATATTTTTATTTTCTGTATCTTTCATTTTCATACACTGCAAAATATAAGCTACCTGTGGCAATAAACTGTCAACCGTTAACTTCACGCTATCTTGTTTGAATAACTTTTACCAGCTCTCCGAACCTAGAGAGAGTGTAGGTGTCATACTGTGTTCCTCCGATCAGACTGAAGGCGCTACACAAGTTTAAGATATAACAAGCCATAAAGCCAGTTTGATAAATATAAAATAAATATCTAATAATGACATATTTCCAGTTATGTTACTTTTAAGATTTTACATACATTACATTGGCACTTGTTTAAGTTTTACTACTATAATCCTGATTAATATAATCTGTTAACACTTCTGTACTTTTTGTGAATGCATGGCTTTTAATGGTAATAGTGTGTTACTAATAACTTTATCTACATCAACCAACATTTGACAGCTTATAGTTTCTTCTCTTCCACCCATTTGTAATTATTACTCTCACCACTAAATGGCGCTGGAGACCATGTTTCCACAATCTTATGTGTAATCTCCTGTGTGAGTCATAAGAAAAAAGAGAATAAAGAAACAACTGGGGAAAAAAGTATTTTATTGATAAGTTACCGCCAGACATTTGCACAGTGCTTTTCTACCACCGCCATCATCCATTTGTCCTCCCATCTCCTCCTTTCACTATCTGGCATCTGGCAATAAATAATTATTTACAACCATTAGCAAAAGGCAAATAAAAAGCAACAAGAAGTTACAGTCATTCGAGATGCTGTCAGAGTCCTACAGTAAAATACAGCGAATGAGACGGCCTGAAATCAATACCGGCACATTAAAAAAGCTGATAGATAGATGATGGTCACTAATTAATAGTCTTGGCTGGATAAAGGCCCAGCCACGACTATCAATTAGTGACCTTAGGTTTGTGTGTGTCTCTCTCTCTCTCTCTCTCTCTCTCTCTCTCTCTCTCTCTCTCTCTCTCTCTCTCTCTCTCTCTCTCTCTCTCTCTCTCTCTCCCTCTCTCCCTCTCTCCCTCTCCCTCTCCCTCTCCCTCTCCCTCCCCGAAATTGATAGGGGTCTCTCTGGCGAGTTGTTGAGTTTCCTGAATGTCCCACCAAATGAATTCAGTTATCTGCGGAGCAAATAAAGAAAAACACATCACAGATATTAGAGACACACCTCTTTATAAATACTTTATGGAAGTCAGAGGCACAGTGATTTGTATCAGTGGTGAAAAGTAACTAAGCACATTTACTTAAGCGTCTAAATATGAAGCACTCATTGTAAGTTAACCAGAACATAACAATTCTCAGTGATTATACACTGATGGAAACTCAATTATGAACACTATATTCCATTTCTGCCAGTAGATCCCCCTAAATCCTATACACTGCTTCTTTAAGTCAGGGATCCGAGGGCTTCTTCCACCGCTGATCGGTAGTCAGGACAAATGTTTGGACTTTGATTTCTTACCTCTGCACTCAAATTTGAGGTCTGAAAAGAGGACGTGTTCCTGAGAGAAGACAAACAGTCCCAGTCTGCCTCCAGCCAGGGTGTAGTCGTACACTGCACCCGAATCGGATAAAATCTCCCTGCCCTCATACACCACCACCCTGCAACACAACAAAGCTAACGTCATCATACACAGAATTTATCATGTTTTTCCATAGATTCAGACCACCTCTCAATGTGGAGAAAACTCCCTTCCAAAGTATCAACATTATAATGTTAAAATCAGTGTTTTAGTGTCATTTTTCTTCATGTATTTTTCTTCCTGTTGCATACTTTACTATTTCTTCCCGAACAATATTGAGGACATGACGTCAAATGGAGTTATATTTAACATAGTTACAGCATAGCTACGCAGCAGCTATCTAAAATATCAATTTGTGTTTGTCCTTCACCATCAAAGAGCAGAATAATCTTTTCAGTCTCACATTCAATAGCTATACAGTCCTCCTACAATGATGTAGTACCCAGAATGCATCACAGGCCATCGCTTGCATCTTCTAATACAGAATGTTTTGGGTTGTTTTTTTTGAAAATTACAGTTTTATTCTCGTTCCTATCCTTTTTTTTTTCAACTTGAAAACCTCGCTGTTGCACTGATGTTGTTCTCTCCGTCTGCACATAAACAGCACAAAGCACAGATAACTTAATGGCCAGGGTTTTTCTTTGTCTTTTTAAAGTCCATCAGTGAAGTACAACTAAGTAGAAGAAGATGTGAAAGTGAATTATGTTGTTATTATGTAAACACATCTGTGGGTGATTTTCTTGTCTTCAAAGGTGGAACAAAAGGATATTTTCAGAAATGTAAGAAGCTATTGTTGCTCCACTAAAACCTACATGAGCTGAACAGGCACTAACTGAGCTCTAAATGTGTGATTTGAAAGGAACACACCAGTGTTTTGTTTTTAATTTTAGTGTATGTGATTTTTGTCGAAGTAATTATTATAAACTTTATTGATAAAGAACTTTTACTACATGAGATATAAGTCAAAGTGCTAAAGGTTAGAGAAGCAAGCTTGTCGGTTCAATCCATGGACAGGCAGGATAAATCTGGGTGGGGAAAGTGAAAAATAAGTGCCTTTCCTTCCCTCACCACCACTGAGGTGCCCTTGAGCAAGGCCCTTAACCCTAACCAGTCCAGAGCAGCTGCTCAGTGGCCAACAGGTCAGATTGTGGTGGGACTTGGCAGCTTCAAGGTGTGAACATGTAACTGACTGTGATCAGGGAGTTCATAAAAAAAGAGAGCATTGCTCTGTGAAACTGCCCTGAATTAATTAAGGTTAAAAAATGCATTAAAACAAGGGCAAATAGAAGAAAATTAGACAATAATAAGATAGATGATAATATAGTGAACACAATGAAAAAGATTAATGGTAAACAAGCACAGAGGTAATTCAAATTAATAAAAAAATTAGAGATTTAGTCAAAAAATTAAGAAATACATTAACTAAAGTCAAATTAAATAAATAGGTTTTCAGCTGTTGTTCACAAATATTCACAGAGCCTGCATCTCGTATAGCTCTTGATAGGGTGCTCCATGATTTTGGTGCATTGTTTATTTATTTATTTTTTTTAAAGTGGTGCAACCTATTTCCTTGTAATGTAGAGTCTGCAATGTAGGCTGGACCCAAACAAACAAGTAAAAGAATCTTAAAATATTTTTCTAAAAGGTACTGGGAGTCAATTGAGTGTTTTAAAACTGGGGTAAGGTACTCTCTCATCTTCAAAGGTGGAGTTCTGAATAACTAATATTTTTCAATTGAATGTTTGTCGTATATGAATGTAACACCAATTCACATGTCAGTCGTTTTAAAAGCAGACTGATTTTAAAAGTTTGCCCTGAAACAACAATGTTTATCTGATGTGTAGTAAATGGGCTAAGACACTGGTGTGGTCCTAAAGCCAAGCCAATAATATCAAATGCTTTGACTGTAAATTCAAATATAAAGGTTATTGCTTACGTTTTCACTAGGCAGGAGGTGTTGTTCCTCTCAGGAAGTCCACAAATCTTAAAAAGTTGGGTGATTTCCCTGATAATAATCCAGCTGTGGTTTATGACAGCTCAACATGAAAATATAAATTCAGGCTCCAAAGAGAAAATGCAGCCAAGCGACGAATGCTTTAAGTCAATACAGTTACAGGTTCATATATCAGCTGTCCTATTGCAATATTTTCCAGATAATAATGAGAAAACACAAGGAAAAAGCGTTATTTCCTCAGAAATGCTGGATATTCGGGTTTTTTTCTCATTTATGACCTTGCTTAAATAAATCTGAGCACTGTCAGATCATGCTGTGATATAAAGTGTCTTTTTTTTTTATGATGACAGTCTTTGTACCTGATGAACCCAGTCTTGGGTCTGTGGATAAGGTGCATGCGGTAGGCTGTGTAGTCTTTCCAGCCAATTTTATTGGGGTCATGCCATAATGTTCTGACCTGAAAGAGACACACACAAATAGATGTCAGTGTGGAGAAATTGTCCTAGAGTATCTGATCTTTTGTGCTGGTGTTCAAGGTTGTTTTAGTGAAGGCTTATCTCTTCAAAAAGGAATTTAAGTGTGATTGATGACAAGCAAAATACACAGAGACAAATATGTATAAAGCCACTGATTCATGCCTGGTGTCTGGTGTTTCCGGTGTGCCACAGGGCATTGCGTAGATACTCCCCTGGTCCTGTGGTGGAGTTGACCAGTTTGATTGAGACTCCCGCTGTGCCAAAAGCTTTGGACGGCTTTTTCTCCCAGTAGGCCTGAGACACCTGTTCTCATTAAAAGATAATGCATGCATTGATTAAGAAAAAAAATATCTTTGTAGCCCTGTACAAAACTATCTCTAATAAACCTCCAAGAATTCATAGGGCCTTTTTTGCAGAGGCCTACGGGAATGGCATTACCTAACTTTGAATATTGGGCAGTTAATATTTGTAGCATGTTATGTTTTAAATCGGATCATAAGAAACCAGCCTAGTTACAGCCTCATATTGTAAAATGACTTTATTAATCCAATACTTGGAAATTCCCAGAGGGTCTGGGTACAATTTTAGGAAGACATTTGTTCTTACATAATCAATATAATCTTTCAAACAACCAGTACTTTAGATATTTGCAGATTAGAATCCTTTCTCAAACTAATTTGATCCATCCCTTATTCGCTAAATAAGTAAACATGAGACAACATTCTGGCTATATACCCCCTTGGAAAGGGTGTGGTTACTCAGTTATATGAGATGATGTCTGGTCTTAATGGCTTCTCCCTATCTATGATTCAAGTCCTGTGGGAAGAAGACCTTCAATTGCAACTGGACGAGGATACATGGGATTCAATTCTAAAAAGGGTCCGTATCAGTGCTTTGCTGTGTTCTTTACTGGTGTATTTGTTATTGTATGTTTAAAGGGTAATTTTATGTTATGTTTCTACTATCATCAATGTTAAAGTCTACATTTAAACCTCACCTGTTTCCACATGACAACGTAGAAGCGTCGGCTGGACTGGTAGGCGAACACGATGCCTGCGTAGTCATCATCTCGGTTGGTATTCACATAAAATGTCACACTGAAGTCCACCGAGCTGAACTGGTGATATCCTGTTTCAGCATAGGGATATTAATATTAATATATTTTACTTTTTATGGGTCAAGTGTCCTTTCCAAAGCTATAGTTAATCTCACCTAAAGCTATGCCTGGGTCCGAGTTGGCCACCTGCAGCAGCTCGGTGCCCTGGCTGCGGATCACCCAGAGAGGGTCGGACTGCGTGGTGCCATTAGGGTCCAACAAAACAACTTGAAACTTCCTAAAGTCTACGGAACTGATAGCCTGGTTCAGAGGACATGGATCCTGCGCATCTGGAACACTGTCGTTGTCAAAGTCGTCAAAGCATGCATCTCCACTCCTATCACCTGCAGGAGGGGGGGGGGGGTGAATAAAGAGAGAGTGAATGTAACAATGTGCTTTCCTGGATTCATTTTTGCAGAAGGAGAAAGAGATGAGAGACATGGGAAAGTCCTGTATGATGGTGGATAGATTAAATGATCTGAGAGATGACTGAGAGACATAAAATGTTAATGTTGATGTCCAACATTAACATGACCTAGATCACTGGGAACACAGTCACAAGACTTTACTGAAAGACTGCAAAATCCATTTATTGTAAATCATACAAAATATCTTCTTCGTTTGACAGCAAATGGATCAGCTTCTGTACGATTATGTCAGAGATATTCTTAGTTCGACTGCTAGATTTTCAGTGGATTATCTTTGAGTTGCCGACAACTGATTTTAGAATTTAGAAAAACCGTAGCATCACCAACCATCAGAGTCCAGCTGGTCCCTGTTTGGCACTAGCCTGCAGTTGTCCCGGTCGTCAGGGATACCATCGTTGTCGTCATCATGGTCACAGGCGTCTCCCTTCCCGTCCTCGTCATGGTCGGCCTGGTTGCTGTTGGCAATGTAGGGACAGTTGTCTATAGAGTTTTGGTGGCCATCCTCATCGATGTCCTCGTTGTCGTCGCACATGTCCCCAACTAGGTCACTGTCAAAGTCAAGCTGCAAACACACAGAAATTAATATTAAAATATCCCCGTTTTACCTCCACCAGCCCATACACTACCTGCATCAACTCATATGTTTGACTCAGACAACCCACGTTTGAAATGTTTATTGCAACACCAGAACAAAGTTAGTTTGGCATCTAGACTTTATCACTCCCTGCGGATAGTTTACATGAGAGTGAGTTTACTGGGAAGTGATGATTCAATATATTCTCCCCAGACGGAGCTCAAAGAGCAGGCAGCAATACAGATGCAGGGCTGCAGCGGCGTTGACAAGGCAGAGGGAGAGATGGAATAAATTTGCAGTTTAAATAGACCCGCCAAATTAGGAGGGTGTGTTTACAGGAGAGGCTGTAGAGTGAGGTATGTCATTTGAGTATGAAGCAGTGCAGCCGGAGGTGACTGCCTGAACTAGTTCGCAGGCATCGCTCCATCTAAAAAAAACAATCATCCGTCCACCTGATTGATTGCCATTAATAAATATTAGCTTTTTTGGATCCCTGAACCCCGTACCAGATGTTCTGTTGGGCAACACCGCCACCATCAATATGGAAGATATCTTAAGTAGATACATGTGTGTTTTGTGTTTTTTTCAGGGACCTGCAGTGGGTTGTGTAGAAGGGGACAGTTGTCACACTGGTCTCCGACACCATCCAGGTCTGTGTCCCTCTGGTCAGTGTTGTAAACTAAAGGACAGTTGTCACGGTCATTCAGAACCTCTGGAGAAAGATAGACACACACACACAGAGCAGATCAATTGCATGTCGTGTTGCTTTAACTCTTTTATTACACATAAAACCATACAACATCCAAAATACCTCTAGACATAAATGTAATTCGATCCCTATTTCAAGAGTATCGTAATGCTAAGTCAACTTAAAACAGATCCTGTTCCCAGTCTGTAGTGCTCATTACCACAACGTTTATTTTATTTCACATTCCGAAAAAAATAATCTAGTATTTCTCTCCTCATTCAATCTTTTTTAGGCAACGAAATGTGTAGGTTAAGTCTAGGCACTAAAACTACCGTCACATGACCAGTTAAGTCTGGGCAACAAAAGGTAACAGTTAAGGTCAGGCATCAAAAGGACTTGGTTAGGAATAGAAAAAAAGGTTCTGGTTTGGCTCAGTACTTCCAGGACAGGAACACTAGTCCCCCAGGTGAATGTCCTGTGTTTTGTTTTTATCTATATCTTGCTCATGGTACCATGTCCTCCATGGAAATCTAAAAGTGAAAATATTAGTTGAGCTTCCTGCTGTTGCATAATTAGGGAGTTCTCTAATAAGACATGGATAAGTAACTGCATGTTCCAGGCCTGGTGTAATGAGTAGCTCCTACCATCTCCATCAATGTCAATGCTGCAGGCGTCTCCCTCTCCGTTGTCATCAGTGTCTGTCTGCAGCGGGTTGCTCTCAAACGGACAGTTGTCACAGCGGTCCCCAACCCCATCTCTGTCAGAGTCAAACTGCCGCGGGTTGTAGACCAGCGGGCAGTTGTCCTGTGCCAGACACACACATCAGCCCACGCATACACACATAGAGGATGTGAATACTCAAAGTTACTCCATGTCTGAGCCACAGTCTCACCCTCTCATCTATGATGTCATCATTGTCGTCATCAGGATCACAGGCGTCTCCCTGTCCGTCCTTGTCCAGGTCTTCCTGTCCAGAGTTGGGTAGCATGGGGCAATTATCCTGCAGCCAATCACAGCTCAGATTAGTGATGTCCCATTCAATCAGAACACTTCCAGCCAATCAAGAGTTGATGTTTTATTATTTTACCTTTTGACAGTGATATGTTGCATTCTGCTTGCAGGTTAATCTGTTGTTGGGCCAGCCATCCAGATCAGAGTCTTCACCACACAGGGCGCCATCTCCTGCGAACCCAACAGCGCACACACACTTGTACAAAACCTCCGATGCCAGTCCCAAGTACACACAGTTGGCATACTTGTGGCAGGTGTGTGTGTTGTCTTTGCAAGGGTTGTACGGCTCACACACCTACAAACGCAGGGATTTGGAAATACCAAAGTGATTCATGATCGGAGTTCAACAAGAGGAAAGTAGTTCACACAAAAGTTTATTCAAAGAGGAAAATGCTTGCCTGCCGGGTTTTATGGGCTTCCTGCAGTCCGAGGCCATATGGCTGGGTGCCTTTATAGCGAGGAGGACAGGGCAGGCAGTAGAAGCCAGGGTCTGTGTTTACACACGCTGTGACACACACACTCTCCACCTCACACTGCAGAGATAGAGGGATTTAGCATACTCAGCATATCAAACACAAACAGTAAATGCAAAGCTCTGACAGGTGATGTGAACAGGGTCAGCCTACACAACTTGTATTTAAAGCAAGCTTTCAGTTACAGCCTGGAGGTTGAACTCTGATCACAGGTTTTACAACCTGCATGATGTGCAAAGGTGACCAGGCAGAACCAGAGGGAAATACTTGTATTTTTGGGTTTCTGACATATTTACATGCTTTAATGTATGTATTTTTCGCGTACTGTCTGAATATACCTGACGGAAAGGCTCCATTTTAACGCCTGTCTTAACACTTTGAAAAGCCCAGTCTACTCTGATTGGTCAGCATTTCCAGATCTTTTTTTCCACTGGCCACTCGTGGTATTGCAATTAAAGTCCTGACGGCTTGTTTAAAGGCACAGATTCTGAATACGGGCTCTGTATATTTCTCTGTGGATTTAGCATTTTGATACTTTCATAGTATTATATTGCACCTTGGCCTGCTTTATAATCTAAAAAGACATGGAAATCTCACTTTTTACAATATGGGACCTGTCAATGAACATGAGTACTAATTAGTTGTTACCTCGTTCTCATCTTCACAGTGAGTGCCATTGCCATGTAAACCCAATGGACAACGTCCACACTCCCATGATCCATCGCTGTATGATGTGCACGCCACTCCAGGAAAACACGGATTTGAAAGCAAGCATGTATCTGAAAACACATACAAATACATATAATATATATATAAAGTGCATATAATGGCGATGAGTCTTTTACACAGTCATAAAGAAAATAGTCCAAAATCAAGGGTCAGTGGCAGCTAATTTATTTTTTAAGGACATTTATTATTGAATAATTTGTTTCTTCCGTTCCTAGCCTTAGCCTGAGGTGTGTGGACAGATTTACCTATAGGACATGATTGTTTATTACAGGCTTCATAGTCCACAGCGTCTCCAGCACAAGGCTTCCCGCCGTGTTTAGGGGCGGGGTTCAAACACTCCCGCTGGCGACTCGTGAGACCTCCACCACACGACTCCGAGCACAGTGACCATCCAGTCCAGCTCGTCCAGCCTCCAGCAACTACACGCAAACGCATCATTTACCAGTAAGCCAACTACAATGTTGTCTGCATGTGCATTTGTATACTCACCTGGGCAGAGTGTATTGTTGCAAGACTGTGACTCCCTGGCACTGCCCGTGCACCCTCTGCCCCCCTTCTGTGGTGGAGGGTTGTTGCACAGACGAACCCGTGTGACGTCGCCTTCTCCACATGTTGTTGTACACTCAGACCAAGGAGACCAAAAGCCCCAGTTCCCATCAGGACGTGCTGGACATGGAACAAGATCAAGATTATAAAAAGTCCAAGTTTTTTGTACAGTAGCCTGGAAAAGTCTCTGAGTAGAATTCAACATCACCAGAGCGCCACACTGTGTATACATTAATATAACTACAACATGTTTCTAATTATGATTACAATCTTTTAAATCCATTTATCTGAAGTTCCAGACTTTGTGCTCTTTGGTGGAATAGTCAGTTTGTTCCCTTGGGACGGCCAATCAAACACAAAAAGTAATACATAAATAAGTAAAGATTTATCATGGATCAGGCATGTATTGATGTCCTACCCTTGCGTTCACACTTCATCAACATGCAGCTGCGGGTTTGGACTGACGGGCCGGCACAGTTTGGCACGATGCTATTGCAGGATCGGCCCCTTTGATGCCCTCCACGTCCACAGGTGACCGAACAGTGGGTCCACTCAGACCACGGGGACCAGCCATTTTCATTATCTTTGTACACACACAAACACTGTTGGTATATCTTTGTTATACTATGCGACCTTAACACACATTTCCAACCCTAAATCAAAGTTACACACAAGCAAAACTCACTGAGACATACAGGACAGCACTCGCCATCGATAAAGGATGGATGGATGCAGGATACTGGAGGGCAGGAAGCTTGTTGACACACCACTTTTCCATCCTACACAAGGTGGGAAGACACACACTCAGCATTTTATTAGTCAAACCATGCTAGTTTGAGCCAGATGTTTTGCTAAATGCCAGTCCTTGCAGAGGGATGGTATGCTGTCATGACTCATAAATTCCCTCAATCCATCCTTGACAAAACTAATCATGTTTTATAAACAGAAACAGACTCTGAGGAGGATGAAATAAGGAGCATGAAACGAGAGAGGAGGCTAAAAAAAAAAGCATCTCTGGAAATAAATGAAAATACACTGGATACAAGTGAAACTTACAGTGAGTATCTTCCCAACTGGTAAGAAAATTCTAAAGGTATTTCAAGGATAGGTTTATTCCCTTCGGCCAAGAGTTAGATGAGAAGTTGGCTACCCGAGAGGTATCTAACTTCTCATCCATATAAGAGCTGCAGGATTCATGGGATTATTTCAAATCTTGAGGCTGTCAAGTCAAGGTTTTATTGCAGACTCTAAAGAGTTGACTAAAAAGACAAAAAATCTGGTTGCATCTAAAATTCCATACTTGCATGCTTGATTGAAACAGTATGTGAGATTGTTTTAGTGTCTGAAACCTTAGTAGGAAACTAATAATACATGAATTGCATACCATTTCCAGTAGCCTAAGCAAACAACTGACACTATGCATGCATACATATCCCACAATGCTCCGCAGTCACAAAGTTTATATAAAGATAGCGGCAATGGAAGGAAATGGTCAACACTTCCAGCATTTTTGTGTCACAGTGTTGGGGAGATATTTGGCTTGTGAAAAATGGGTCAGATATTTACTTCAGTGATTATGGGGCTACGGGAAAGGTCGTTATCTTTGTTTATGTTCACTTCTCCAATTGGAATCAATACACTTCCTGCGGCTAGTCTCCTAAAGAGGTGGAACAGTAGGGAAACACTCCAAACGGTCACTACACTGGTATTAAAAAAGAGGAAAATTGTCACCTGTGACTGCTGGACTAGGCTACTACAACAAATGTATACATATTGACAACGTAATGCATATTATGCGATTTTGGATGCAGCCATGTCTTGAGTCAAGTCTTGCAGCAGTCAAGTCCAAGTCTTAGAGACGTGATTTAGTTAAATGTATAAAATGAAATAACAAAAATAGGCTTGGACTTGACTCAGTCACATTGAGGACCTGGACTGAAGAGCTGGCTTGGAAAACTGCTCTGGGCTACATACAAAATTATACAGAATTACTCAAGGGACTGAAGTTTAAACATTTACCATCTAACCTAGAAAATGTAGGTCATGTTTCAGTCTGTTGTCTAACAGTGAGCCTTGTGTGGCCCTCTCCCAGGAAACACATCACTGCTAATATCCCAGATTGTAGTTACATACTGACCTTGCAAGCACAGAAGGTGCAGCTGTCAACCTCCCAATCCTCTCCGTGCTCGTACACTCGTCCATCCTGCATACACCAGACCTCGCTGTCTCTGTCTCTGGTTCTGTCAAGACCACTGACATCACCGCTGCTGCTGCTGCTGCTACTGCTGCTGCTGCTGATGCTTATGCTGCTTCTCATGTTGATGCTGCTTCTCATGTTGATGCTGCTGCTGTTGCTTTGCACGTTGCTGCTGTTGCTGCTCATATTGCTGTTGCTACTGCTGCTGTTGCTTCTCATGTTGCTGTCCATGTTGCTGTTGGTGCTGCTGCTGTGGCTTCTCATGTTGCTGTCCATATTGCTGTTGCTGCTGCTGGTGTTGCTTCTCATGTTGCTGTTGCTGCCATCCCTGTTGTTGCTCTTGTTTCTGCTGCCATCCCTGTTGCTGCTCCGGTTTCTGCTGTTGCTCAGCTCAGCCAAAGATATCCGCATCTCTTCATTTTCTTTTGACTGAGAACACAAATAAATAGCTTACATGGAGCATTTTCAAAACATCATTAATCTAAGCTGATTTATTTGTATCTATTCTATAAAGATGTGCCGTGTATTAGAGCACAGGGACCTGTTGAATTATGCTAGAATGGTGGTTGAGTTGATAGCCAACACTTTGACAACCCCACTCCCCAACCCCCCAACCCCAATATAACCAGGACATTTACCACAAACCACAGTGTTTCCTTCCAGAAAAAAGGATGCTGCTGCTTATTCCATTTGCACTGAAAGAAGAGCTTCTCTCTGTTGGTTTGGTCACACAAACTTCCTAAACCTCAACGCTGTCAAATACAATTGCATGACAGAGGCTGGTAGACTAACACAGCCTTACAGTTTTTCAAGTCACACATAGTAAGAATTTATATTTTACTGATGTTAAAATGTTGCACCAAACGCCTTCAAGTGGCCATTTTCATGTGTTTACCCTTTTAAAGGAGAGAAAAATTCTTACATTTAAAAAAAAAAAAATTACTTTCCAATGCCATCATGCATGCAACGATACATGTGCACCTATGTTTATTTGTGTGTCTTACTACTTTCTCCAGGTCTTCGAGCAGGTTGCTGGTCACAATACGCAGGCCCTGGATCTCTGTGAGCAAGCCCACCAGCTCGTCGCATGGGTGACGACAGACTTGTGACGACACATTGTCGACCTTTGCACCACCCACACCTGTAGAGGAGGCACAAGTGTGTGTGGTCTGTGCTAGATTTTGAGCAGATGATGAAGAAAAAGAGGTGAAGATACAGTATTTTGTGCACATATACATGTTTAAATACAGGTTATACTAGGTGTATCTGTGAGCAAATGGTGGTACCTGCACACACAGCTGCTGCATAGAGGAATGTCAAAAGCCAGGGGAAACCTCTCAGCGGACTCATTCCTGTTCACACATAAATCACATATGCAGACGTCGTGAAATATTGCATCTATACTGCTACACTGCACAATACAAGCTGCTGCAGAGGAGATAAAGAAGAAGAAGACAAAGAGGGAATTAACTTTGCATACCTGCGTACTCCTTGCTGTTTATCCACGATTAGAAATCACTGCTGGTAGGCTCGTCCCCGCTCCAGCTCCAGCTCCACAGGGGCTGTGATGGAATGTCTGTCTCCTCGCCTTCTTCCTTATTTCCTCGTCTCCTTGTTTCCTTCTCACCAGACTGAGGCTTATCTGAGGCACAGTTCCCTCAGCAATTTTTTAATAAAAAAAATAAAATAAATAAGGAAAAGGATGGTGAGAGTGAAATCTGAGTGGAGAACATGCACACAGCTCTGTTAGTTCTGTAGAAAGTTCTAATGTGGTTATGCATTTGTTTGAGAGCGGGTCTGCATGTGTGTGTGTGTGTGTGTGTGTGTGTGTGTGTGTGTGTGAGAGGCAGGAGCAGGAGTCGTATATTACCCGTCTGTCTGGCAATGAACTGGGCTGCATATCTCCCAGCGAGAACCCAGCTGGATGGAAGAAACTTGTGTGTGTGTTTGTATTTTTGTGTTGATGTCTAGATGCAGTTTTCCCAGACACATCATTTACACTCTTCAAACTCAGACACACATGAAAACATGCACTTCCACCCACACATTGATACACACACACATGCTTATTGGCTGCCCGAGTTTTTCCAATATTTTAGGAGCGAGAAAAACTGGCATCACCATAAATCCCTGGTGAGAATGGGAGGCTTGATGTACGTGTGTGTGTGAGAGAGTGTTTTATTTATTATAAGGACTCAGTTGTCTTGTCTGCAGAAGATTGTGAGGTAAAGACGAGCAAACTGATGGAATATAAAAACATTTACTCCCATTGGGACCATCGTCTTGCTTTCCTTTCTCTCTATTTTTCCTCCATCACTTTCCTCCCTTCTCTCTCAGTCTCTCTCTCTCTCTCTCTCTCTCTGTTAGGTCTTCTCCCTGCTGAGTCAAAAAGGCATCATCATCCTGAATCATATTTTCCATCTGTGGACTCCACTGGTGGAATAATGAATCCCGCAGATGTGTGCACACATGCATTCACACACACACGCAAGCGCCTGTGCCCATTCAAACAAATTCTCTATAACTAGAAACATCACAACGAAGAACAAACAGGAACAGACGCCATGTTTCCACCGAGAAGAGGTTCTGCGGTGAGGGCCGGTGGAGTGAAAGCCGGTGCTGTCACGGCTCTGAGAGAAAAAAAGCCCCAAAGGTAATAAGATCTGAGAGATATAAAAAGGTAGAGTCTTGGGTGAGATTGCTTGCCAAAGTCCAGCGTGACATTCTTGGACTGATATGCCAAGTGGAAGACACATTCTGTTCTGGGATCTCTCAAAGTTGGCGAATGTCAGTCTTCCCTGTGTTTAAAGAGAGAAAACAGTTTCAAAGAGGGCACCCAGCTCGCTGCCTCAGAGAGGTGAAAGAGGTGAAAGTGACTGAAAGCTGCCAGGCTGAAGCCAAGAGAGCACTTTATGCAATCAGGTAGCTTAAGAAAGGCTGAAGTGGCGTCGCAGCAGTTGCCCCATTTCTCTGAAAGTAACCAGACCAGAGATCTCAAAGGGCTTTTGCATTACACTCTAAAGCCTCCTGTGTGAGCAGCAGCCTCACTGCTAGGCAGGCAGGCCAGACAATTTACGCAATGCCGCACAACTTTTAAGCATGCAGTGTTCAGAGTATTACACAGGCTTAAAGTAAAAGGATTTACATGGAAGGTGCACAGTAATGCTGGAATGGAGACGGACAAAGGTGTCAGAGACCAGGGGGGATGGCATGGTTATCACCATTGTCAGGGATTTCTTTATTGGCACATTTCCGTGTATAAATCAATGATTCCGGGGCATGCAGCCAGTTCACACAGATATGCATTTGCTTGCTTAGCTGAATGATGAAGTATAGCCTGCAAAGTCAACGGGTTTCTTTATCACATACATAAATAAACAGATGCTGATTCACTACATGCGTCAGACAGAGTCCAGCCCTTATCCAGCCACTGGGTCAGTAGAACAGGAGAGGGCCATTAATCCAATTATCCGATCATCCTATTATTCTGCAGATTAGCTTGCAGCGCACACGCGCGCATCGCACCTCTGGGATTTGTAGTCCAGGATCAGGCCTTCTCGCTTTTCCTCCCAGTGCCCACACATGAAAGCCTTCACGTATCAAAGCCTCTCTTATTACCCTCAGGTGCTGGAATCAAAGACTGGCCACAGAGCAATGCACCTTTTCTAGTAACCTGTGGGCAAGTAAGTGCACGAGCCCCCCTCTGACCATCCACCCCCACTTGCGCGCGGACAGCCGCTCGGATAGCGGTGCGGTGACGCGGCGCTTGACACTGCCGGTCAGAGCGGAACAGGCCCCTCCACGCCCTCAGGGCTTTGCTCAGCTCAATTAGCGTGACACACTTTCCCCTGTGATCACCTGTCTTCCGCCCTCTCGCTGCACACAGTGGATTATTATGTCCTCTAAACTAAGCAGAGCGACTCTCAGACCATCCATCAGATAAAGAGGCACGTGGTTTTTTAAAACGTTTTTACGCGCACATTAGAAAACCTGACAGTCAGTGAGAAATGACTGTGGATGAGGATATCGCAGGGTTTGTCTCACAGAAGGAGATCGTGTACAATGGCCTGCTGCCCTACTCCGATCGGCTGGACCGGGAGGCCACGGAGATGTTGGCGGAAATCAAAGCGAACCTGTCCAAAGCCGTCCTCCTCAGGGAGCTGTGGCCCGGGGTCGCCTTCTGGTCCAGGAAGCTCTTCTCGTAAGTACTGAAGAGGCTGTCCAAGCACACTCACTCAGTTAGGACTCATAATGATGGTCAATATAGCACTTCATGTAGGCTCCGAGGTCGTTTCTGAGCATTTCCTCAAAAAGAGTGAGGCTATTTTATTGGATTGACTGCAGCTAATCAAACAAAATCACAAACAACCAGCGGGGGAGTAAGAAATACTCTATTCTATGAAGTCATGTTTTCAAAATTGTACTTCAGTAAATAAAGTATCAGCATCAAAATATACTTCAAGTACAAAAAGTAAGAGTACTAATCATGTAAAGTGGCCTATTTCAAAACATTATTTTTGTCATAAATAATGATAATAATAATAATAAAACATCATAATTAAATATTGTATTGAAGCTGAATCTGTAAAGCAAATAAAAAGCAAAGCTGTCAGATAAATGTAGTGGAGTAAAAGTACAGTATTTCCCTCTAAAACAGTGCAATAAGTAAGTTTAGCACTTTAATAAATGTACATATAGTTACCCACATCCTCAAATAATATTTCTCTGGCACAACAAAAACAATAAATATCATAAATGTGCATAAAATTGTTCACATATCAATTGTTTTGATTTACATTGCGCTGTATGTCAGCAGCATCTACTTACAGGTGGCCACAGCTATGATACGTGTTAACTGTGACAAGCAAATATTCAGTATTTGGTCTTCAAGAGTCTACTGCACTTAAAAAAGAGAGGGAATAAAGTGCCAAAGTCAGCATTATATGAGTATTTATAGAAGAGACTAAAGAGAACATCAGGTCATCGTGTGACTTTAAATAAAGACCTGATTTTGAATTACATTTTTCCACTTGGTAACGATGGGGATTCACTGAGGTTAGTCAAGGTTTTGTGTTGAGACCTGCTCACTCTGTACACTTAATGTGTCCACCTGCAGGTTTCTGAAGCTGTACGGCCGCAGGTTCAGTAAAGAAGACCACATCCTCTTCATCAAGCTCCTCTATGAGTTGGTCACGCTGCCGAACCTGGAGCCTCACATGATGATGAGCTACGCCAGGCTGCTCATTCAGCTTCTCAAGTGGGTGTGACACAGACACAAACAGACGTACTGTACACGGATGTATATGGGATGTTTGAGCTCCTCACGCTCAGGGATAAGGTGAGGAGCTCAGACATAGAGATGGAGCTTCTGCAGCTCCTTCACATTAATAATAAAAGAAGCCAGTTGAGGTTGTTCAAGCATCTGATTTGGACGCCTCCCTGTGGCCCCCGGGGCAGACCCACATTATCAGGGAATACATACCCCATATGGTTAGGGAATGCTTCTGGATCCCCCAGGAGGAGCTGGAGGATATGGCTGCGGAGTGACGTGCTTGGGGATGGATGGATGGATGGATGGATGGATGGATGGATGGAGGGATGGGTGGTTGATACTATGCAGTACTGCATTGAGAGCTTTTGACCTTATAAAGTGGCAGCCCTTCCTGCCCTTTGGTATCCTTTAGTATAATGAGATCAGAGAGCAGCCCGGTTGGTAAACATCACTGTGCGACAAGTGGTAATCTAATGTTGAGTCCCATGACGTTTTAAAGTGGATTTTTCACTTACCTCTCTGCATTTGGATTGCTGCCATTTGGAGCATTAAACAACCTGTAGAGTCGAGAGCGAAAAACACAAAAAGTAATTTAGAAAGCAATCAGAGTGCAGATACCTGAACAGCGCTGAACAATCCTCTGTATGACTTAAAGGCTTTATGCCACATGGCCAACATTTTCTAATAGGTAATTTCATATCTCAATAATGATATTTACCAATACAGCATGCGTTCTGGTAATTTAATAAGTAGTCTATATGAAATAACCACACAATAATTTCTTTTTTGTATACTCTTCAGTACTTGACAGATTAAGTGTCAAGAGTATTTTCTCATTTTATTAAGAACTTTAGTTAAAAATAAACATAACGTAATGATGTAGATGGTGCTGTCACAGTTGGGCCTCTGGTTATTTGTTATAAGGAAACTGAATAATCATTCCAAAAAAATCATATGACAAATGATGTGAAATACTCTGGACTGGGACTGGACACGAAGCAGTCGCAGAATAAATACTCAGACCTTTTAACTAAAAAATAGCAGTACAACAAAAATGCTTGGCCACAGGTAAAGGCTGTGCATTCAAAATCCTGCTAAAATAAAAGTATACAAGAATTATCAGATAAAACACTTTAAAGTACAGTATCAAAACTAAAAGTAGTTGTACTGCAGAGTGTAGTGTGTAGTGTAAGGAACATTAAACTGCTGTATCTGGCTGAGGTAGTGCAAAAATGACTTTATATTGGTTCAGAAGTTTAGTCCTGATGCTCAAAGGTTGACAAAATAAATCTGTTTTAGATATATTATTTAGATATTTATCATTAGATGATAAATGTGGTAAAGAAAAGAAGAAAAAACTCAGTTCTTCTGTTTTTATCTCGGTCTTTTCTCTAATCTTTCCATTTTTTGAAATATTAACCATGTTTACCTCCCTAAGGCCTCAAACGTATTTAAATAAAACTGTCTTAGAAGTTTAAAGGGGAAATCTCTCTCGTCTCAGTATTTACATTGCTAACATTCTGTACTTTTTAAAGCTACTTATTATCTCATTCATGCCTTTATTTTATTCTTTATGAATATGTGTGAAGTCCTTAATACAATGCACCATTTGAGGCTGTGGTAATTGAAATTTCACTATGCTTAAACAATGACAGGAAAGTTCTTGAATCTTATCTCTTGACATCGGGCTCCAACATGACATAAAAAAAGATTAAAGTCGTATAAGATTAATGTGCTTTTCTTATGTACAATCTTTAATCTGAAGTCAAACCGGTAACCTTAAATGTCAAAGTTAAGTTAAAAACTAGCAGAAAATAAAAATACCTGAGCAAAACACTAGTACTTCTAAGTAGGACAGTACCAGAGTTATTGAGTAAATGTAGTTGCATATAGAAAATAAAAGGAGCAGTGACATATGTTGGCCTTTTATTGTACATTTTATGCTCTTATAAATCCCTAACGTACATCGCCGTAACTCCCCGCCTTTGTCAGTCAACCCCCTCTCCGGCAACTGTAGGATTTTCTCCTGAAGGGTTACATTCATCACTTCCAATTTGTGTCATGTTGTTTCCATGATCTTCAAATTCACCGCAAAACAACATCTTACCATAGACGTCGTCTGTCATTGGAGTGTTTTCCATTAGGTGAAAAGAGAAAGGGATCTGGGCTAATCGTATGTGAAGTGCCAGTTCTCACAGCTGAGAGATGAATTTAATACTCAACATCATGCATCAGGTCTCAATTGGCTTCCTTTTTTTTTTTCATCCCTCGCATTTCACCATCATTTCCCCGATTGTCTCTTCCTTCCTTCATATTTTTTAATCTCCCCAATGGGTTTTTTTTCCATATAGCTGTTAGATGAATGAGAGGAGACGCCATGATGAATGCGAGGCAGTGGAAATTGTGAATTTTCTCCAGTGCAAGGACTCAACCTTTCATTTAGGTATAGAAATTGTGATCGCTACAAAGAACTAAGGAAGTACGAAGAAAGAAATGTGAAAGCTTCTCAGGAGGATTTAAAAAAAATAGAAATAAAAAACCTCTGCGCGGCTTTTAAGCTGATAATAAAGTACTCATCAGTCAGTGTGAAATTTAAAAGCTTGTGTGTGAAAAATCAAGAATCGGATGAGAAAAGTAACTTCACTGTGTGTTGTGTCTTTCAGATCTGAAGGGATAGTTTGGATTTTTCAAAGTGAGGTTGTGTGAGGTACTTATCCAGAGTCAGTGTGTTACCTATAGAAGGCGGTCCGCATGCCCACAGTTTAGAGAAGCAGGCTGGAGGTAGTGATAGAGAAGCTAAAAAATGTTTCAGTCTAAGTGTACGCTCAATAGAATCACAGCTTAACCTTGCCGTCAGGGAACTGAAGACGATCTGTGCTTTCAAAGGCACCACAGCGATAGCATCACAACCGTGCAAGATAGAGTCGGAAAACATTAAAGGTTTAGAGTTGATATGAAAATGGAGGCTATTGCCCCGACACCTTATGCCCCTGGCCCACATTAGGGCTTGCGGCTGGTGTGATCCCACCGCAGGATAGTCTCTAGTTTCATTTAGCAAAACTCAAAAGATTTTGGTCTAGCGCTGCCTCGATCAGCCTCGATTTGTTTGTGTTATCGTGACCTTTGTTGACTGTTTTAAAGGAACTCCCCAAAGTCACACAATAACAAAAACTAACCGATTGAGGCAGCAGTAGACCACTAACTACCATGTTCTATAAGGTAAAATTACTGGGGTTTTTTTGTGAAAGGATTCTGGTGGCTTTGAATTGAAGAAAGCCCAGATCAGGGGGGCCTAATCCTGCCCCTGGAGGGCCACTGTCCTGCATGATTTAGGTTTCTCCCTGCTCTAACACACCTGAGTCTAACGATTTTCAAACCTGTGACAAGCTTCAGCTGCTTGATAAAGAGCACATCATTAGAATCAGGTGTGTCAGAGCAGGGAGAAACCTTGAACATGCAGGACAGTGGCCGTCCATGACCGGAATCTGACACCACTGGCCTAGATGTATTAGCCTCGCGAGACAATCCCTTATCTCACGTCATAGGCTTCGTTGATCTGATCGGTTGATTTGGCAGGTCTATCCCCAACATAGGTGGGGATAGACAGGAGGTCTATCCAATCAGCAGCCAGTATTTCCGCCTCCTCCCAAAAGATCTCCAACCGAGAGTTCCCAGATGGATATGCAGAGCAAATGCGAAATCAATCCATCAGGTTATAGATATATATAACTGTTTCAGTTACCTGTCGTAAAGGGCTATCTGTCTACAACGTAACGTGGCGAAAATTATATACAAAATACAGCAAACCAATCTATTTTTGTAGGTGGCTTAAATAAGATACTATTATGAATAAGTACCTTATACAACCCCACTTGTGTTTTATTTCTACACCTGCAAATCACTAATGTATGCAGCAGTCAGTCTTGTCATTTTTTATTGAATAAAAAGAATTAGTGCTGTATTTGCAGACATGTCTGGAAGTTAGCAGTCATGTTGAGCGCAGCCTGCGAGGTAGTGACTCATTCTCTCAAGATTACAGACTCGTCAGACGCCCTGTCCTTTTTTCTTCCATATAACATTATAACCATGGTTTTGTCTTGACTATTCAAATATCAAAGAATCCGATTGAAGTCCTGCAAAATCCTTATAAAACAGGCCAGACAGTCAATAATTGGCTTCTTTTTTTCCAAATAGGAAAAAAGAACTGCTGTCAAGGGATGACCTGCAGTTGCCGTGGCGACCCCTTTATGATCTGTACAAGAGCGTCGTCTACTCCAAAACGGAGCACTTTGGACTCATCTGGTTTCCCAAGTAAAACATTGCACCTCTTTACACTGTTGTGAGAATTTCAAACACTATTGTTACGGTACAATACTTTCTATCAACTAACCCGTCTTTAAACCCAGTTATTTTATTTTTAGGGTTACTGCCAGCCTAGATCTTATCCTAAGTACCTATCTGCCTTAAAGGAAAAGTTTGACATTTTGGTAAATCTGCTCATTCGCCTCTTGTGGAGAGTTTGATAAGAAGATTGATACGAAGCTACTGCCAGCAGCTGGCAGCGTATTTTCTTTCCCCAGCCTAAAATCCTCTTAATATGACACATTAAGAAGACCTTTCAAAGGATTTGATGTTCTTGGCAACACTTCCTGTGTACCTACCAGTCAAAAATTTGAACACGCTTTCCTATTCAAGTGAATCGATGCCTCCACATTGGCTTTTATCATTCAAACGGCGTCTTAAACATCCATCTCCCTTCATTCTTTTGCAATTTGAACTGTGAAAATGGCTTTTACCACTCTTTTGCATTCCACTCCAGTTAGCAGCCAGCTACCTTAGCTTGGCTTAAAGACTGGAAACAAGGGGAAACCGTTAGCCTGGCTCTGTCCAAAGTTGACAGAATCCCCATTTAATCACCTGACATGACTGTGTTATCAATATTCACATCTAACTCTCAGCAAGAAAGCACATTTGTAGCTCTATAACAGTTCTGAACCCAAACATTAACCTCTTTTCTGTCTCGCAAATGCAGACAATCAAAGCAGTCAGGGGTAGTGTAATGATTTATGTTACAACAAAAGTTAGCCATTCCCTGGCAGAGAACAATTATGTGTTGTTTTTTTTAACATTAAAGCATGTTAACATAATTTTTCCAGTGGATCAGCTCAGTGGCCAGATCCGTGCAATAAATAATGGTTAAGAATAGTCAGCTATTGAGCAAAGACGCCAAACATTCTTTCGTTTCTGAACTATGAGAATTTCCATATTTCCTCTCTTTTATATTGCTTTAACCCTGTTTTGACTGTTATCTTTTTATGGGGACTATTTTATGACATTTTGCTGGTGTAAATACTAGTTGAAAAAAACCTTAATGATGAAAATGATCGTTTGTTGCAGCTTTAATGTTAAAGGGTTTTATCCTGTGTGGGTACGCGTGGATCTCATAAGACAGTAAAATCAGGATTCCTTCACAAACACACACTAACAGCACATCTCTTTGCTTGTTTGCAGCTCAGTGGACCACATTTTGAAGGCTTTGATCAAAAGCTGCAGACTGTAAGTCTCATCCTCTGTGATCTTGTAATTGCTGTACCGGATAATGCATTGCTTTGATCTCCGGTTGAGCCCTGTGCTGTAGATCAATGTGTGTATTTGTATCTCCTGTCTGTCTTTGCTTGTCTGCATCTATTTGTACTTGCGTATGTCTTCATGCTGTGTCTGTGTGTGTGTGTTTTTTTGTGAATTTCCCAGGTATTTCCCCGCGTCCTCCACCAAGGAGATGCTAGATGAGTGGCGCCCCCTGCTGTGCGTGTTTGACATGATCATGCAGAAGGCCGTCAGCAACATGGAGCTGTTCCTGCCCACCATCATGCCCCCGGAGGAACACAGCCAGGGCTTCCAGTAAGTGGGGCAACTTGAATGACTCTTATTAGAAAACAGAATTATACACCGACTGTCGTTTTTCTCGGCCAGAGCTAACACGAAGAGTTTATCAAGTTTTCAAAGGCAGCCTTTGTTTATTTATAGAACAAGCTCTGTCAGCGGGAGAAAACGTAACTCATTATCATTATTTTGGTCCTCAGATGGAACCTTAAAGGTATAGTTCAGATTTTTTGAACTGGTGTGGTGGAGTTGAATGAGCTACCTGTCTGTAGTCAGTGTTTTACCTGCAGTAGATGGCAGTCGGCATGCTCCCAGTTTGGAGAAGCCGGCAGGAGGACAGGCAGGGAAGCTAAGGAAATGTGCTGCTTTGGACGGGGGCAACAGCTAAACCTATTTTAGTCTCCTAAAAAAGATATCAATATCAGTTTGAGTAACATATTACGAATATTTTCACGGTTTTACCTTGCTGTCAGACAGCCCTGTTTATATGGACGGAAGTAAACCGTTTTCTATGCTCTCTTCAAGCCACAAGACTTCATTGACAAAACTGTAATCTTTGATCGCAGAACTTGGAAGTTGCTTGTCTACCTCAGTCTTTTAGTTAGTTGGTGTTATTGTGTGATTTTGATGTATTAAATGGCTAACAAAATTAACAAACAAACGAACCGATCAAGGCACCGGTAGACAACCAATTCCGATGTTATTGGAGTCTGGTGGCTTTGAAGAGAGCATAGATATCTGTTTCAATTCCCTCAACATAAACTTAAACAGGGCTGTCTGACAGAAAGGTAATGCAATGAAAAATATTCTATAGTATACACTTAGACTGCTATTGATTTATTATTTCAGTCGGCTTAAATACAGTATGTTTTATCTGCTGCCCCCGTCCACTGCAGCTATTCCTAACTGGGGGTGTGCCGACTGCCATCTACTGTAGCCACAAAAATTCTGAACTACCCTCTTAAGTTGTTGTTAATACTTTTAAAGGGCTTTGGTTGGTTGGATGGATCTTGTGACCATCACGTCATGTATAAACACATTTTCAGGCTCTGTCAATGTACACTTTTGCACCTGGGAGTTCCTTAAAACGAATGTTCTCTTTGCGTTAGCAGTGCGTCTCCCTCTCATATTTTGCTGCCTTAGAAAACCTTTGCTCCTGTCTCTGCACCCTTCATGGTGGTGTTCCAGCTACCAAGCCTTTTCACAGCGTTCACCGCATTCTTCAGTGTATTCCCTCTCTCGCAAGCCATTTGTCTGGATTAAGCCTTGGATTCATCAACAGTTTCCGCACAGTTTCCACCATACATCATCTTTAATACAGTATTTTTCCGTTTTAGTTTTTCTCTCTCTCCCAGAATCAACTAGGGAGGGAGTGAGAGTGAGGGACTTGGGGAATGCAGCTTCAGGTGTGTGTGAATATAATGATGTTTTTTTTGTGTGTTTTCAGGCTGTGGTTTGATGAATTAATGAGTCTTTGGGTGGCAGTGCAAAATCAGCCGAGCTGGGAAGGGGTGAGACACACACAAACACACACTTACACGAACAATATTTATGGTATTTTCCTAATTATTTGACACCTAATTTAATGTTCACTGGCCAGAAAGTTAAAGTCTTTATGCCACAGCGAAGTTAAATGAGGCTGTAATCAATGAATATACCACCTCTCACATTTCTGCATAAATCTGAAACAGCAGGTGGCAGATTTTTTAAAACATTTTTAAATGATTGAGCAATGAATCACATAGCTCTCCAATTCCCTAAATATGCATAGTACGAGTAATTTGGAATGACACATTTCCGCCCAATGATGATTGAAACGTTGCAGCATTGGCAACATGCAGATAAGATTTTCCATTTGTGCCTCTGTTTTCATGCAGCCCCCTGGCCTCAGGCGGCTTGGCATTGCACACTACCTCCCTTTTTGAACATCTCTCTTTTTTTTTTCTTCTTTAAAGTAGCTATATTTACTTCTTGGAATGGCGGCCTTCACTTCTGGGAATGTCCGCTGTACTTGCACGCAGTGATTGTTTGTCTGATGTTGTCTCGCAGCACCTAGTGAACCTGTTTGCTCGCCTCGCCAACGATAACATCGGCTATGTGGACTGGAGCCCTTATATTCCCACAGTGAGTCAATAGCAGAATGATGTGGACGCACAAGTGTGTCTGGTAACATTTTTTTTATTGGGAACCATTGGGCTTTGTGGTCAATGTGAAACTCTTCTGTATGTGTGTAGATCTTCACCAGGATCCTGCGCAGCCTGAACCTTCCGGTCGGGGTGAGTCAGATGGTGGCACCGCGGTATCTCACCAACTCCTATGACATTGGACACTTGGTGTTGTGGATCACAGCACTTCTGGTAAGAACTCTGCAGACTTCTTCTCCTTAAATGCACCAAAATACGGATATTTCTCAGGTAATTACCTGATTTGAATCCCTGCAGGGAGGACCAGGAAACCCTGCACAAAAGCAGCTGACCTGCCTCTTCAACAGCATCGCTTCCTTCTACCATCCCTCCAATCATGGTCGCTGGCAGGTTAGTCTCTCTCTCTCTCTCTCACTCACGCACTTGCGCGCACACACTCGAGTTGTGAGCACATTTTTCACCTGCTTGCTGTCACACTCCTTTGATTTATAACCTGTCATTCAGGGATTGGTTGGCTCTCGTCGCACTAACAACACAATAATGAAACGCACCACTGCGTAGAAAAGAGTGATATCGCATATCTATTTAAAGCAGGCTGTGCAAATGTGTCTCTGGATGATAATGGCGTGGGTGTGCGTGCGTGTGTGTGTGTGTGTGTGTGTGTGTGTGTGTGTGTGTGTGTGTGTGTGTGTGTGTGTGTGCGCCTGTGCCTGTGCCCAGGCCCGACTGATGCGGCTGCTTCAGCGTCTCCCGGCGAGTGTTGTGCGCCGCGTGCACCGGGAACGTCACGCTGCCCCCTGCTGGATCACGCTGGTTCCTGAGTGTCAGAGGTTGACTGATGAAGACTTGCAGGAGTTCACCCGCAGCCTCACCGGAGCTGCCCTACTGGCCATGTTTAGGTATTGCACTTTGGTAGATGTCTGCCATAACAACAACTACAAACACAGTCAACAGTGAGCATTAATCAGCGAGTGATTTATTTATAGAGCACTTTAAACAAAAGCAGATGAAACCCATTAAGAGGACATAAGAGGCCTGAAACAAGAACATAATACAAATGTATCAACACATATTAATACAACATAGCAGAGGGTGAAAAAGAAAAATAGCAATAATAGAATCAAACAAAAGAGAGATTAAGAGAAACCCAAAAATAAATAGAAGCCAATCTGTAAAAATAGGTTGTAAGATGACATTTTAAAACAAAGACATTGCGTTATTGCCTCAAGTGGGAATTGGTTCTACTCAGGGGGGAATAGACACCATTAGGTGTCATTGTGGAGGTAGGTGTGAGCATTCTGCTGCGAAGTCACAGCTGTAGTCTTGTTAAACCACGTTTAATGACTAAAATGTGTCTGGGTCTGTCTTTTGACAAACCGATTCTGACGATTGTTCTTTACCTCACTGTTATTGGTTTTATCTTGACAATAATGTAATTTTTCCACCAAATATCACAGCTACCAACACCCTCTCTGTAAAATGGTGATTAGTGGAAAAGTGGACGTTTTGGAGACATCTAATTTACATGTAACCATTATTTCAACAGCATTCCAATTATTATTTCGTGTGTGGTTAGGAGGCGCTTCATAATATATGTAACCTGTAGTGGTTTTAACCTACAAAATCCCTCAGCGTTTACTGGGTTGTTGCCATTTCGACATGCTTTTGAATCAGCGCCAGTCAGTTATCTAACAGGTCCAAACCCTGCTGTGTCTCACTAGTGAGTACTGCCATATGGCCTCAACAACAACAAGCCTAATCTGGACAAAGATAGGTCATCTGTGATTATCTACTTGTGCATGCATGTGTGTAATGTAATGTTATTAATCTTCCCTCTTGTGGTGATGTGCAGTAAAACCGGCAGTACGGATGCAGCCTACGCTCTTCAGAACCTGGCTCTCCTCACACCAGAACTCACCATCCCACCTGTACTTGAGAAGTGAGTGTTTGCCATGAACCACGCCAATGTACTGTAGAAATAATAGTAATAGAAAAAAGACTCCTGTTAGTATTCTTTGTGCTCGTTTGATTTGGGAGATAATCATGCTTTTTAGTTTCAGAGCTACGGATCCAATAATTTGGGGTCCTTAGGGGTATGTAAACAGGAAGTATACATGTGCCATGGAGTCAGTTAGATAGCTGCGGGCTACGACTTGAGCCCCTTTTTTTCAGCCGTTATTTGGTTATATTTCGACAAATTAGTGCCATGTCATAGTAGGAATTAAATGGTTACCAGTTTAATGATAAACCGTGGTAAAATAAAATAAAACAATCCTGTATACCTAATCACAGTATATCGTTGAGTGGGACTTTTTGTTTTTATAGGGCTAAAATCATTATTTCCCTGACATTTTAATGGTGTTTTCTAGAATGCCAAGGTACTGGCTATGTTATTATCTTAACGCAAACAAAACATGTATTTAATTATTAGTATATGTCATTAACATTTTTAGCACATTTTAACAATATTGCAATAACTCTGATGACCGTGCTAATTCTCTAATTAAAAGTATCCGTAATGAGCAACTAGCAGTTCCTATTTGCACTCTACCCATATGCCGACAACTGTTACTGGATAACTCTGATACTGAAACTTAAAAAGGTTATTCTCAGGTGAGTTCTTAACTTTTAAGGAGCATCATGTTTATTCGCAATAACAAATGAGATGATTGTATCCTTAGGTAGTGTAAGTCACACCAAATCTAAAAATATGTACATCATGTATGAGATGTGTTTAGATTTAACTAAGCAGGCCCAATCAGCAAACAAACTACAATAATAACATCCAGTTGTTTCCAGAACCTCTGTGCCTACCCCTCAACTCTCCTGTCATTACATCTTTGTTATTTACCTCCTCATTTCTTGTGTATGTCAGGATGTATACAGCGATGGAGACCCTGATAGAGCCCCACACCCTAACTGCCACCCTCAGCTGCATGATAGGCATGGCTCGCAGCTTGGTTTCCCCAAACAACCATTACCCAGAGGGCCGCAGGCACGTGCTCCCACTGCTCATGGGCTCTCTGCCAGGGGTGGACCCTAACGACTTCAGCAAGTGCATGGTGAGTAATGGATGTGTTGATTAGTAATGAAGAAGAATCTTTAGACAAGTAGACAATGCAGCTCTTGCTGATTAAATTCCCCTCTCGTGTACTCTGGTCTATCCTATTAATAATTCCTGAAAGTGGGATGAATATCTTAGTTTGAAGAACTCGCAATTACTGAGGCTCAATCCTCCGTTTCTGCTTGGATTGTAAAATGGATTGGTTTTCTTTTTTTAGTGTGCTCATTGTCTCCAGACTACATTAATCCATCCATTTGAAAAAGTTATTCCACCGACATCTGGAAGGTTATTTAACTTGGGCCATGATGTAAAATTGATCTGTTTCCCGTCTCTGGCTCTGTCCAGATAACGTTCCAGTTCATCGCCACCTTCACCACTCTGGTGCCTATAGTGGATTGTTCGTCTGCTCCTTCTCAACACAGCAATCTCACAGAGGTACACACACACACACACACACACACACACACACGTTAACAATTTAGACAGAGTACTTGGTATTAGTTGTTTAAAGACCTCTTTTTATCTTAAGGGACTTTTTTGTAAAGTTAGCTAAGAATGTTGATACCACTCATGAATATGCAGCTTTTTAGCTTAGCTTAGCTTAGCCTAGCACGAAGAGGGGAAACGGCTAGCCTGTCTCTGTCCTATGTTAACAAAATCCACCAACAGCACAACCAAAAACTCACAAATGTGTGAAATGAAAAGTTTTACAAGGCGGCGCAGTCACCTCTTGGAGTTTTCTCATTACTGCGAGGTTGCCAGTACCAGGCTAGCTGTCTTATGTTAAGCTAAGATAACCGTCCCCTGGCTCCTGCTTAATTTACAAACATGAGTGGTGTCAATCTTGGTCCAAAATACAAAATAATGTATTTCCCAAAATGGTTAACTATTTTTTTTTCTTAACTATTTGAAACAACAACATCTCAGAGTCATATTATGCAAATCCACTAACCGAGGATTTCTATTTCTCCCTCTCAGATTGAGAAAAGTCTTTGTTTTGCTTCAGCTGAGTTTGAAGACTTCATTCTACAGTTTCTGGACAGGTAGAGACAAATTACCAAGTCAAACTGTCACTTAGTGAAGCCTCGTTGTCAACATCTTGAGTGTATCTCTTTATGTTGGAAATACACCGATCTGCATCACTGGCTCTGCTAGCTACGTATAACAGTTTTTTTGTTAGATATTGACATTTTCATTGCTGACACATGTATAAGTGTGTGTGTGTCTGTGTGCAGGTGTTTTGCTCTGATAGACAGCAGCACCCTGGAACAGACAAGAGATGAGATGGAGACGGATACCCAGACTCATCTGGAGAGCCTCGTGGAGCTGGGCCTGTCCTCCACTGTCAGCACCATCCTAACACAATGCTCCACAGAAATATACAAGGTAAACACACACGCACACACAGACACTCACTCTCTCTCTTGCCTTTAAGTTCATTAATTCACTAATCACAAACGCTAATTTTAATCCTCACTGTCCTCTGAGCCAAAATCCAAATGAAACTCTTCCAATTCAGATTGCTAACCTTAAAGGCCCTTAAAACTAATTTCTCTAATCAAAATGTGATGACAGTTCTTTGGTTGTAGAAAGATGAAGTCCCTTGCCTTCCAGTGAACTACCATGGGACCTTATTTTGGACAATATATGTAGCCAAGCACCGTTCATCTGCACACATTTCCCACACTGCCATGAGACAGAGCTGGATTTCAATCAGCGAAACTCGCTTAAGTTTTGAAACGGAGTTCTTAAGGGTTTTAAAGGTACATATCCATTCATTAAACAAAAGTAAACAAAATGGTAGCTATTCTGTTACTCTACATTCATCTGGATGCATTTGTCTAACACAGTTCATCAAGACCACCTTCACTCATCAACATGCATCAAAACACAAGGAAACCTGCTGTAACTCTCAGCTTGATTGACAGTTTTGACACCTATTTAAGTATGAAACAAAAAGCTCTTAGCTATGATTTATGATGCAGCTTTCTTTATAAGTCAAACCCTTGTGCTATGTATTGTATGTATACTTAGTATATATCTGCGTCATCTGATCTTCCCAAACTTTGCTTTTGTGTTAGATGGCGTTACAAAAGGTGTATAACTTTGCCACCTCCAACATCTTTGAGACGTGTGTGTCAGGCAGGATGGTGGCTGACATGTGCCGAGCTGCTGCAAAGGTATGTGTTCATCTGCTTTATATCTTCGTCTCTTTGCCTCACTCACTTCACTAAGCGGAACACAGCAGGGGGATGTGTGAACTGTCATGTTGCATATTTTCTAAAATAGGAAAATAATTATGTATGATACAGACATACTGTACATACATTTTTTCATCCAAAACCTCTACTGACATCCTCTGTGTGTTCTTTATTTCATTTTCATGATTCAATTTTCACTTTCTGCATGCTTGTGTCTCTGCCTGGGAATCTAAATGTGTATCTGTTGCAGTGTCATCCCGCTGAGTCGCTCCGTCTGTTCGTCCCTCACTGCTGCAGCGTCATTTTCAACATTACTGACAGTCAGTACCACTTTGTGTGTGTGGAACAGTCTAGTGTATGTGTGTGTGTGTGTGTGTGTGTTTGTGTAGAGTAGATCCAACTGTAATGTGTTTGCATAAATACTGTACAAGTCCTTTTGAAGCTAATGAGTTCATTTACATGCTTGTTCACTGCGAAATGAAACCTGCAACGTGCAAGAAAAATCTTCAAATGTCTGGATTTTAATACTTTGTCAGATCTCAGAGCAGTTACAAGATATTATTAGGCACAGTGCAAAGTCATAATAAAAATAAAACCGAAGTGTTAATCAGTGATAATCAATTCACAATTACAATGCTGACATGTTGATGACATTATGTTTAGCAGGTTTAGTTATGGTTTTCTTAGTTTAGTCTGTTGGCATCATGCTCACATTTGCTAATAAAAGCAGTACAGCTGTGGCTGATGGGAAGGGAATTTAGCAGGTGTTTGATCATGAACAAGTAATTACAGTTTAGACATAATGATGGCTCTAAATGACGAGTCAAGGAATCACCAAAAGTCTAACAATTCACCCTACGGGGGGAGATTAATGTTGGTACAAAATTTCATGGCAATCCATCCAATAGTTGTCAAGATATTCCAGTTTGGACCACAGTGGCTGCTGTTACTAAAACCTGAAATGACTCCAAAATTCAGCAAAAGCAGCTCAGTCTGTCAGGGGAGCAGTACAGTACATGAATCGTATTATCTGTCTGTCTGTGTGTGCGCGTGCGTGTGTGTGTGTGTAGATGAGGAGCTGCACAGTGAAGCCGAGCTGGATAAGGAGCTGCTGTGGAATCTCCAGCTGCTCTCTGAGGTGAGACGAGGATCTATCGAGTCCCGAGTGCTTCAACATTAAAAAAATATGAATCCTGCTAATTTGTTTTATCCAGTGTGTATCAAAAATGTCAAGGTCTCCGAGTCAAATGAAACTAAAATGAGTAGAAGAGAGAGACATGTCCACTTGTTTTGAATGAGCCGTTAGCTATGCTCTCTTCAAAGCCACCAGGCACAATTGACAAAAACAGTAGTTTTACCCTCACAGAACACGGATAGTTGCTAGTCGACCGCTGCCTCGGCGGAAAGGTAAAGTGGTGAAAATATTCTAAATGTAGCATATGAATATTTTTTTTTATGTGACTTAAATACATTTAGCTGCTGCCCCCATCCACATTAGTACATTTCTTAGTTTCCGGCTTGCTTCTCCATACTGGAAGCGTGCTGACCGCTATCTACTGAAGGTACTATTTTCATAAACAGATTCTGCACAGGACTGTAGAATATTTAGGCAACAAGACAAGATTTGGGTAGCTAATCTGACCGTAAAAAAAGACCGCCAACCAGAAGAGCATGTCTCGGTCTGGATATCCGCTGGCTACACAGAAAGCCTGAACTATTAGCTGTTGCCCCCAGAGGCTCAATTGTCTTCAGACAGAAAGCCGATGGGTCCGAGATTGCTGTGGGTAACACACTGACTATGGATAAGTACCTCATACAACCCCGCTTCAAAAGGTCTGAACTATCCCTTTAATAATGCCTTTTTTTTGCAGTGTGCACCCTGCGCGGTCATAAATATCATGGAGCTTTGTCGTTAACCAGAACATATTGATACCCTTTCTGTTTTGTTTTATTACTCCTGGGAGCTTAATGCGAGTGGGAGCGAGCCAGATGCTGTGATTTACTGGAGAACCTCAATATTAAAGACACAGCTCTCCACTGAAATGTGTGTGTGTGTGTGTGTGTGTGTGTGTGTGTGTGTGTGTGTGTGTGTGTGTGTGTGTGTGTGTGTGTGTGTGTGTGTGTGTGTGTGTGTGTGTGTGTGTGTGTGTGTGTGTGTGTGTGTGTGTGTGTGTGTGTGTGTGTGTGTGTGTGTGTGTGTGTGTGTGTGTGTGTGTGTGTGTGTGTGTGTGTGTGTGTGTGTGTGTGTTGTTTTTAGGTAACCCGTGTGGATGGTGAACAGCTGTTAAAATACCAGGGGGACCTGGAGCGGATCCTGTGTGTGTGTTTGCGTCTGCGCTGCAAACAGGCGTACACACTTGCCTGCAGTCTGCTGGAGCACACACTCCGTTCGATGTCCCTCATCTATCCCACAGAGTACCGCAGCACCTCTGGAGGCTTTGATACTGACCTCCCTATAAGGGTAAACACACACTGGCATCTATACAGCACAGAGGAAGATTACTTCAAAAAAACCAATGACCACCACTATTTAATCTTTCTATAATTAAATCCAGTCCCTTGACTCTAACTGCATAGTTTCAACTTTGGCTTATTTACTAACCTCTTCGAGTGCAAATTGACTCTTATCACAGCTATTACAGTATCTAGTCTGGGGCAGGAAATGGAGGTTTTCTCCAAAAAAAATGCCACAAACACAATCTTTAAACCTGTTGGGTTTTTTTTATTCTTGCAGTTTAATTAAATGGGATGTTACAGGTTCAGTAATTGCAATGCCATTTCCATCTCCAGGAAGAAAATTAGAAAGCCTTTATAGAAGTGAAATGAAATTGCTGCACCACTGGACGATATACTAATGCTACGGTCACGCTTTAGTTTCCAGTTTTGAAGTTGTTTTCTTTGTATGACAACCAAATGTATGTAAACAAATAATGTTAATGCATTTCTGTTGCTTAGCTTTACACAGAAGGGAAACAGATAAGGCAAAAGAAAGAACATAATGAACTAAATGGGCTCACTCTTTGCACAGACTTTGAATATTAACTATAATGATGCTTATTCAAATCGGACAGTGATTCCCAACCTGAGGGTCGGGACCCCCAAAAAGGGCCACAAGATAAATGTGAGGGGGTCACAAGATGATTGATAAAGAAATAAATATTATTGTGTACAATATTGTATATGTTTTTTCTTTTAATTTCACATTTTTTCTCAGATTTCTGTACATTGGCTTTTCTCTTTTGCTATTTTCTTGAATAAAGCAAGGTAGCTAACAAGCTATGTAGGAAAGTGACACCCCCTTTCTTAAACCCACCCACTAAACTCTGATTGGTCGCCCGGGTCAAGATGAATACTTAAACAAAGTCTAAAAGTATCAGAAAAGTTACTAAGTCCCAAGACCCAGTAATGTCCGTTCCACTGTAAGCTACTGCTCATACTAGACCAAGTGAGCGTGTTGAATGAAGAAAAAGTGCATTTCCTTGCTTATACATTGAGATTTTAATTTTTTTATGAAGTGAATACTCAGCTTTTCTTTGTAAAGGTGAATAATCTCACTTCAAGGCTAACTGCAAGCTCAAAGAGGATTTGTCTCATGTCTGTTACTCTGTGGCAGCAGGAGACAAACATGAGCTTCTCGCCCTGCAGCATTTCAGAGACAGGCTTTTTAATGCTATTTTGTCATGTTTTTGTACATGAGTGCAGGGAAGGTGTGTTTCTGTTTTGATGTTAAGGTGGTTGTAATTACTGCTATGCTCCCCCGCTTCTTTTACATATTGGCCTCTTTTCATTTGCAGTTCATGGTCACTGGTTTTGTATTTTGATTTAGTTTGTTGATTTCTCATTCTGAGGTATTTTGCTAGCTTGGTTCTTTTGCTAGTCGGCCATCTGATAGTAGATCAGTTTGTTGCAGAATTAGCTTTCCTCTGTCATATGTTTGGTGTCCTTACCCTTTTTTGTTTGTTTTCAATACCTCTGTGTATCTGTCTCTAGGACTGGGGCAGAGCTGGAGATGTGGCAGACTTGGGTGTGTGTTGGCACGTGCCTAATCAGGAAGAGGAGAACTTTGTTTTCCAGCTGCTGTCCCGCCTCCTGCACCCTGAGCTGGAGCGAATCAAGGGCCACGTCTCTGGAGATCAGCCAATGAGCAGGTGTGCTGTCGTTTTTCTCAGTTTTCCATTTTTAGACGTAATCAGGCACACGCTCAAACAAAACAAAGAAACACGTAGCCTTTCAGTGCTGATAAATGAGTCTGTCTAGGTCCAAAAAATGTAAACCTGGAAGCTAACATCTGTTTTCAATATATGTCTTGATGAAGCCCAATCAAGAGCGCAGAGGGTTGAAACACCATTACAGACATGCCAAGTCAATTCACAATAAACACAAAGCTATGAAAGGACTGTAACGAGTGGTCTGATTCACAGGGAGGAGCTGTTGCAGAGCCTTGCTATTGTGCAGCACTGCCTTCTTGGAGCTGGAAGCATGCTGCCCCCTCTGGATGGACCACACGTATCTGACCTGTGAGTCCTGCAGCTCCACACACACACACACATGAAAACACATTTTCTTGCAGGCTTGTCACGTTTCACTCCTTACATTTTGTGTATACCCAGTGTGCCCTCCATGGTAAACCTGGGGGAGATCAAGCTGCATATAGGTGTCGACTACGGTAAGAAAATACAAGCAAGCCGCCACACAGCACATGCACAAGTAGCCGCTCTCTGAACAGTTGCAGTGGCTGATAAGGCTGCTCATCCTGTATTCTGTGTCCATACGGGACGCCTGTGTGTCTCCTCCCCTCCAGATGATTCACGAGAGAACTACAGAGAGTCCATCTGCCAAACCATGAGACTGCTGCTACGTGAGTGAATACTTTAACGCCACCACACTCCGGCACTAAACTCCTCACTTTGTTTGGAGCGTGGTTGTGATACACAATTAATCTATATCCCCTCTTATCCAGACCACATCTTGGAGCACTCTGAGGATGACACAAAGTCCCTCTTTGTCATCATTAAGGTGATTTTTCTATTATTTATGTGTGAAATGTTATTATTCTATCCTGCGGTGGGTTTGCAAAAGGTCTCACAGCTCCCCGTTTTTCTGTCTGTCTGACTACAGATCGTCAGTGACCTCATGTTTTTCCGAGGCACTCACAAGAAGGAGTTTGACTCACGCTGGAAAAGCTTCACTCTCGTCAAGAAGTCCATGGAAAACAGGGTGAGTTAGAAAAGGACAACCAGGCTGCTGATTGTTGTCAGTTTAAATGAGTTACTCACAGGGTGATTTAAGAGTGTCGCCTTTCCTTCTGCAGCTCCATGGGAAAAAGCAGCACATTAGAGCACTGCTCATCGACCGGGTTCTACTCCAGCATGAGGTTCGTCTGACAACACGCGCTTTGTGCAGGGTCACGGATGTAGCTGTAATCACATGCATTTCAGTCAGAAGTTGGTGTTTGTTTGGTTCTTGTTGTGTGTTTTTTTTTTTTAACTTTATTTGAATATTGTATTTCTGTATGAATAGATGAGGAAGCTGGTGGTGGAGGGCAGTGAATATAAAGTGGTTCATCAGGAGCTGCTCTGTGATCTGCTGCTGCTTTCTACCAGCACTTACAGCCAGGTAACACTGACGTGAAAAAAATAATCCAATCAGAACATCTGGTGGTTCCCATTTTCCTGATGGTATTAACACGAATATCTCTGGTGATATAGCCATTAAATGAGAATGTATGCATATACATCTGTGTGTGCGCGTGTCCTTGCAGGTACGTAGCAGGGCCCAGCATGTGCTGACAGCCGCACTGGGAACCTTTAGCTTTTCCTACAGAGACCTGGTACCCCGAATCCTGCAACTGCTCTCTCCGCAACACACCACTGGCACACAACAACAGTTAAAGGTACTACAAACACACACACACACACACACACAGACACATTCACGACAGACAGACACACACACACATACAGAACATGGTGACAAACGCATCCATCGCCGTTCTGAACTTGCTCATAATGGTCACTGTCCGTGGTGCTGAAACTTGAAGGCGGTCCAAAACTGTATTTGATGTCTACATTGGACTCCCTACACTGGTTACCTTTTGGCCTTCAGCATTGATTTTAAAGTTTTACTTCTTGTTTTTAAGGGAGGGTGACCATGCTCCATCCTGTATTGCTGCCCTTTTTTTGCTCCTTACACTCCTGATCTTAGCCTGAAGTCCGCTGACCAGTTTATGTTGACTGTCCGCAGGGCTAGACTGAAAGGTGATAGCACAGGGCACAGTTACGGTCAGGGCACCAGAACTGTGGAAAAGTCTTCTGTTGGAAATCAGACGAGCAACATCAGTTTCCTCTTTTAACACTCTTCTCAAGACCTATTTCTGCAAATTGGCTTTTAATTTGAAGCTTGAGTTTTATTTGAATTTATTTCATTTTACCGTTCCAAATTAAATATTCATTCTGGTAAATTGAATATGTTTTGTCTTTTGAGTGTGTTCATCATTTATCTGTTCTTAAGTCTTTGAAGCACTTTCTAAACTTCTTTTTGAAGTGTGTAATGTAAATAGTGGTTCTTATTGCGATTACGCCCGATATCGTGCTCCATACCATATTGATGCCAGAAAGTCCGCAGCATTGTCTCTGTATTTCACAGAATGTATTTTACAGATTACTCTAATGTTTCTTTGATGCACACTGTGAAGGATGCAGCATATATTCCAGCCACAGGGCTTGACTGTCAATTTGCCTGTGCTGTAGATGTTTATACCACCATATACAGTTTAATCTCTCTTGTGTCCAAGTTTCAAGGTCATCTGTATCGTCCCACTGGGGGGGGGGGGGGGGGGGGGGGAATTCATTTTCACGTGTTCACATAAAAGCAGAATACAAAAAGACAATATCAACAAAACAATAAATCACAGAGGTCGAGCGGGGAAATGGAAATGGGAAGTTACAAATTCACAAGTTTGCAAGTAAGTCTTTTCTTGTTGAACAGATTTAGATTTCCAAACCAACCAATAATACAAAAGGTTAAAATCTTTTCAGTGAAACATCTGTAAAAAAAAAAAAAGAGTCATCATCTCAGGAGAAAAAGGGCATCAACATGGGATTTGTAACTCAGTTTGTTGTCAATTATATGCAGCTATCCAATAAGTCAACACCTTTTGACCTCCATCTGAAATCAATGATATTGTCTTTCATTTCTGACACATGTTAGATGGAAGTAAAGACAGTCTTCACCGTGTGTGTTTCAGGGAGCTCTGTACTGTCTGCTGGGTCTGCACAGTGGTCCTTGTCTGGCTACTGCGAGGGACTGGGATTGTGTTGGGGAGGTGTGGCCCGCTTTGGTCCGTCTTGGACTGTCGCCCACCATGACCCTGGAGAAATCATCCATTGGCGCACTGCTAGATGAAGTCACGGACCGCATCCACCGCCACCACGACACCATAGGGATCTATTTTACTGTGAGCAACGTTTTCATTAACAGTTAACACAATACCCTCCTTTGATTTTTTTTTTTTTTCATTGATCCTCATTGTCTTCCACTTCTAGGTGTCCGAGGCATGTGTAGAGGTAGCCAATCACATCTCACAGTCTCAAAATCCCACGCCTTGTTTAGAGGCACCATCCGTAGAGGAGCTGAAAGAGGGGCTTCAGCGTCAGAGAATCAGAAATGTGGTTGCTGCGAGGTAGGAAAACTGGAGTGGTTTTTATTTGTACCATGATTGGGTTTGTATAGCCTCTCTCAAGGTTACAGAAGAGCTAGAGCATCATCATAGCATGTATTATTATTTGTTACTATTGGCAGTAGTAAGAGAAGCGCTACTGACCAACGCTTCTTTTTCTTTTGTAAAGGAAATATGAGAAGCTGGTCAACGATCTCTTGGACTGCCTTGAAGACAGTAACCTGTAGGTATCTCCTCCACCTGTATATGTGTTTTATGTACTGTGTAAGCACTTCTCATTACACACTATGTATGTTATGTAATATATTGTGTATTTAAAAGGGTTTCAAGGATCAACAATCAGTGAAATGTATAAAAAATATATATTTCTTATCGTAGAGACCCACCGCAAAAGTTTAGTGAAAAGTTTCATTTGCGGTACTGAATTATTTGTTTTTTATTACCTACAAGACTTGGTTGCATGTTTGTCTGCTTGTGTTTAAGGCCCTGGAAGTTTGAGCACATTGCCACAGACTTGTTGTCCCTTCAGCTGAGAGACGATCACCCGCTGCCCCCCGACGCTGTCCTCTTCTTCACACAGGGCCTCACACATGACTCCATCAGCATACGCAAGGTGTGTGTGTGTCTGTCTGAGTTTGTCTTTGTGTGGATTAAAGGTTATTCGTGGTGCATCACATGTAACATCACCAAAGCAGAAATAATTAAATTCTATTCAAACGTTGAGCTTATGTGATGATTCAGACAGAGTTTCATACATCATAATAACTGTATAAAGTACGTACTATATACCAATCTTTTTAGTGTCAACACACTTTTTAACTAACAGGAAACGATAAGTGCACCTTTTGGATGTCAGTCAAACTGTGACTTTAGATTGTCATTTCCCATTAAACTTCCCAATGAGAAAAGAAAATATCTTCCAAAGATTCAACATTTTAAGACAGATACAGTATACATAGAGAATTTCACAACAAAAATTAGACATGCAAGCCTCCATTTCCTTTTTGCATTGCGGTACAATCAACAGCATACACTACCATCAAGTGTTTGTTTTTTTAGTACACTGGCTTTTCAGGTTCTCAAATACTGCTTATAATTAGTGTGTTGTATTGATTTGGGCACAGCTAGAGTTTTAAATTCAAGTTTTGTTTGTTTACTGTACAGTAACAAAAAAGCAAGTCCGAAAGAGGCCTGTGTAAAAAGTGTGAGTGAAATGTACAATTAAAAATACAATACGGCAAACTTTATTATTTATGAAATTTGTCTTGGACTCAAATATTGAGCACAAGTAGCAGCAATATATTAAAAAATAAGCAGCAGTGCCACAGAATAATGTAAAACTGCGACTGACCAGTGCATGTTCCAGCTCACTGTAACTAGTAAGACAGCGTTTTTGGCACCAGGAGCTGCTGTGTTTGTGCGTGGCTCCACTCTATAATCGTCCTCTCTCTCTCAGGTGGCAATCTCAGCAGTGGCTGGCATCCTGAAACAGCTAAAACGACCAAGAAAGAAAGTGACTGTGAAGCCATCAGATCTCAGTGAGTATAAGCACACCTACACACACACACACACACACACACACACACACACACACTAAGAATCGTATACAGGATATAACTATAACATGTAGGCAGGCCTTTTCTCAATCCAGCATTTCAGCCTTATCAGTCCTATTTTAAAGGTCCCATATTGAAAAAAGTTTTTTTTATTACATAGCAGGTTGAGGTGCTATATAAATACTGTGAAAGTATCGAAATGCTCAGTCTACAGTAAAATGCATGCGGCCCATATTCAGAAACTGCATTTAAATGAGCCGTGAGGACTTCTGTACGGTTGTGATGTCACAATAATACTATATGTAGGTGGAAAGTGCTGCTTCAGTGCTGTTACAGTCATTCCCCGGCTACAAAGACGGTGCAGAGATGACAAGCGTGCAGATGGGGAAGACCCGGAAACACTGACCAATCAGAGCAGACTGGGCTTTTTAAAGAGACAGGTGTGAGAGGGTGAATACAGGTATATTCCCACAGACAATATGAGAAAAAAGGTTGTTTTTTAGTAGAATCCCAAGAAACAAGCATGAACCTAAAAATTAGCTTCTTATTATTAATTTAAATAATTAATTATAATCTACAGAGTGTGTGGTTCCCATTGCGTAAGCAATAAGACCGAAAAATATGAATCTACATTTGCTTCAAATTAGAAAATCTTTTATATATACATTTTTTCCCCGTCTAGATGCCACAAACACACACTCACCTACAAATAAGACTCAAAACATGCTCATATGCGTGTTCATGACTTTTCTTGCATGTGTTTTTAGGTGGTATCGAGGAGGACGTGCGTGTGGGGGATCGAGAAGGGAATTGCTGGCTGCAGTACGACAGCAACAACCTGCCTCTAAGTGAGGAACAGTGGGATTCTCAGCCATTTGTGGAGAAAACACACTTGGGCTACTACTCATGGCCGAGGTAACAAGAAAGAGTGTTTAGGTGGTGGACTTTGAAACTGGAAGGCTGATTAACTGCTTGGTTGGATGGGGCTAAATAGCTGATTGACTTAGCTGTCTGGTTGATTTGATGCTTGGCTTTGTGGCTAACTTTATGTCTGACTAACTGTTGGATGACTGATCTGGACGGATGGATAACTAGCAGGGTGTTGAGCTGACTTCCTGACTTCCTGTCATGGCCTGGCCTAGATAAGGCTCACTGAACGACTTACTGACTGGCCTAGATAGAAGAATTGATGTATAGATGGAGGGCTGGCTGGCTTGCTGACTAACTGGCTTTGCAATCATTAATTTATCCTTGCTGCGTATTTGAAGCCAGTGTGTGTCCGTCCATATTTTTGTCAGTTTGTGGTTATCTATAAATCACAGCAGCCTCTTCATTGTCTCCCGCTCCTTTCAGAGAAATGATGATCCATGCAGCTTCTGAAAAGCCCAAAGATGACCTGACATATGAAGAGATGAGTGAGGTGCTCATACCGTACCACACACAAAATCTCCCACTGCTGCCTCAGTATTACTATTATTACATTTGTCTTTTGTTTGTGTGTGACTCAGGGTGAGAAGATCATCTTTGAATATTTCTCGGACCCAGACTTTATTGAGCAGCTTATAGAGTTTCTCTCTTTGGAGGATCGGAAAGGAAAAGACAGCTTCAATCCCCGACGCTTCTGTCTCTTCAAGGTGCAATTTAAACTCTCAGCCTCAATCGATCTGACAAAGCTTTTACAAAGAAGTGACACAGCATACCACTGCTAGCCAAGGCTGAATTGAACGCAGCATAGCTGGAATTTGTGTCATCATCTGATGTGATTTATTGTTCTCTGTCAGATAGCTGACAGTTTACTTGCTTCTAATGAATGACTGCAATCTGTCTTTTTATGGGTTTAAAAAAAAAAAAAAGCTCTTGGTTCTTACACATCGAACACACTCTCATGCTCACGTTTGATTGACAGGGGCTGTTTAGTAACTATGGAGACATGTTTCTGCCGTTACTATGGCCTCACCTAGAGCAGCTTGCCAGCGACCCCCATGAGAGCTCCCAGCGCTGTGTGTGTGAGATTACTGCAGGGCTAATCAGAGGCAGCAAACTCTGGAGTTTCAGCAAGGTACTGGACACACACACGCACAGCGACAAATTCACACACTGCATCACTTTTTGATAAGAAAAGTCAATATTAATAAAAACTTTCATTACTCTGTGTGTGTGTGTGTGTGTGTGTGTGTGTGTGTGTGTGTGTGTGTGTGTGTGTGTGTGTGTGTGTGTGTGTGTGTGTGTGTGTGTGTGTGTGTGTGTGTGTGTGTGTGTGTGTGTGTGTGTGTGTGTGTGTGTGTGTGTGTGTGTGTGTGTGTGTGTGTGTGTGTGTGTGTGTGTGTGTGTGTGTGTGTGTGTGTGTGTGTGTGTGTGTGTGTGTGTGTGTTCAGGTGGATGGGTTATGGCAGCTTTTGTGCCCTTTGATCAGGACAGCATTAACCAACATCACAGTGGAAAGCTACACAGACTGGGGCACCTGCATCGCTACTGCCTGTGTGAGTTGCTCCTATGCATACAAATACACCAAACACACACAGCTAAGGGCTCAGTCAAGAAAATTGGGGGCTATATGAAGATCAGATTTTAAAAATCAATGAAACAAACGTTGGTGAAAATTGGCTTTTGAAAACACAATTTTCAGCATAAATGCTCTTTGCTTTACTTTTTGTTGTTGTTATATTTGCCTCTCTGTCTGTCTGTCTGTCTGTCTGTCTTAGGACTGATAAGGCTGTTAAATATCTTAAAGGTCCGATATTGACTCTATTGTGTAAAGTGAGATTTAAAGTGATGTCTTTTTTTTTTTGTAAAGCAACAGCAAATCTCTGAAAGTATCAAAACAGTCCACAGAGAAATGCACACATACTCAGAAACTGCGCCTTAAAACGAGTCATCAGGACTTCTGTACAGTTGTGATGTCACAACTATATTATATACAGTATAGGTTGACTGTGCCGCTATGGTGCCATTGCAGTTATTCCCTGGCTGCAATGGTGAGAGACACTGACCAATCCGAGCAGATGGGGCACTTAAAGATACAGGCGGTAAAATGGAGCATTTCAGGCGAAGGGTGAATACAGGTATATTCAGACTGAATTGAATATTAAAACATGAAACACTGAAACACAGAGCTGACATTTGTAGTTTTGAGTGAAATGTCTTCACTACTAATGGATGGATTTCCATGATATGTGTACGGACATTCATGTCGTCCTCAAGATAAATCATAATACCTTTGTTGACCCTTTCACTTTTCTTCTAGAGCCGATCAGAATATTTCTTTTCATGCAAACATACATGAAAAACAAATTACATTTGCATCAGATTAGATTAATAAATAACTAAATATTCATGTGCTAACATTCTAAACACAAATGGTACAAATGGTAAACAATGCACCTGCTAAAAACCTCAGCGTGCTCGTGTGATACACCACCTACAGGCTTGAACCAGGGACTATTTTCTCTGTCGCCCACCTGAAATAACAGTTCCAAAATAAAAGAAACCTTATTTTGTTGTTAGGAGGGCCGTGACCCCAGGAAACTCCATTGGCTCTTTGAGCTGCTGATGGAGAGCCCGCTGAGCGGAGAGGGCGGCTCATTCAGGGATGCCAGGTATGTGTGTGTGTGTGTGTGTGTCCGTGTGTCCGTGTGTGTAAATAGCTATACACACAGACTATGTGTTTATGTCATCTACAGTATTTCTGAGGTTTCTGATTTCAGGCTGCAATAGTAACCTGAGCGGACAAATGCTGAGCTGACGTGCCGCAATAACACGACGACCCTCAATCCCCTTCTCTCTCTTTGTTTCTCTCAGTCTGCTGTATGTGCTTCAGGGAGGTCTGGCCCAGCAGCAGTGGAGAGTTTCCGAACTGCTGCACAGGCTGCTGGTTTACCTGGAGCCCAAACTCACCCAGGTGTATAAGTATAAGAATGTCAGGGAGCGCATTGGAAGGTACCAGATTAACTCATCTCCTCTGGGTAACATAATCGTGGTTAAGTAGGTTAATCTAATTAGGTTGTGTGCACTGTTTGGTCTGTTCATTTCTAAGCCTCTTTATTTATCTCCACGATTGTCTCAACTGCTACTGACTCCTTTCCTTTTTTCTCCTCTCCTCCCTCACCCCCTCTCTCCTCCTCTCTCTCTCTCCAGTGTCCTGACCTATATCTTCATGATAGACGTTGCCCTGCCCAACACCCAGCCCACCTCCTCCCCCCACGTGGCAGAATTCATCACTCGGGTCCTAGAGCGGCTCAAGCCCCTCATGTCAGAGCCGGAGATTCACAACCACGTCCATGAGGAGAACACCCAGGAGACGGACAAGCGCACCCAGGCTGTCAAACTGCTCAAGACAGGTCAGAATGTGGATACAAGCATGTAAACTGTGTGGCGGATGGACATGGTTTCGACAGTAACTGTGGGAAAAAAATATATATATATATCACAAGGACAGCTTGTTCTCTTGACTGACACACTGATGCCAGATGAAACCAGCTAAAAGCTGTGAATCCTTATTCATTTTTTGTACCTTTTTAAATCTACTTTAAAAGGTAGTGAAGCGAAGATGAAGGAGAAGTGTTCAAGCCTTTCAAAAACAAAAATGGAAAAGGAGTCTTAATATTGGGCAGGGTGTTTGTACAGGCCACATAGTGCAGTCATTTATACTTGATTTTATTATTGATTTGTTTCTCTCACTTACAGTCTCCAATAGCAACTAGATAAATGAATTCCACTTTGGTTTTCAGCAGCAATCTTTTATTATTTATTATATAGTTTGGCTTTTGCCTCCACTCAAATACAATTGAGGTGGACTTTCTTTATTGGTGCTTACAGCATTTAAATATTACATTTAGAGTGAAAAAAAACACTTGAGGCACTGTAAGCAAGGCTGAAGAGTCCATTAAGGGCACAATGCGGTGGTTATAGTAATCTGTTAAAAAAATAAACCATAACGCAAAACAGTCAATTCAACCTCCATGAAATGTTTTTTCTTATCTACAGTGATTCTTATGGAAAATGTTTTATTAAAATATCAGTCAGGACATTGTATTACATTATTGGTCAAGTTGTTACATTTACATATTTTCTGGAAATTATTACATTGTTGGATGCTAGATATCTGTTCACTTAGGACTGCATTTAGACCTCTTGCATTGTTGCTCTTTCTGTTACCACCCTCATTTCCATTATACAGATAAATATCTGGGTATGAAATTACCCAAATCATTAGATACTAAATCATGATGGATTGTTATTTATTACCAGAGCAATGCAGTAAGGTCACAGCGCAGAGTCTGTTGTTTTTATTATTTGGCAGCCACCCAAAATCTCGTGTGTGTGTGTGTGTGTGTGTGTGTGTGTGTGTGTGTGTGTGTGTGTGTGTGTGTGTGTGTGTGTGTGTGTGTGTGTGTGTGTGTGTGTGTGTGTGTGTGTGTGTGTGTGTGTGTGTGTGTGTGTGTGTGTGTGTGTGTGTGTGTGTGTGTGTGTGTGTGTGTGTGTGTGTGTGTGTGTGTGTGTGTGTGTGTGTGTGTGTGTGTGTGTGTGTGTGTGTGTGTGTGTGTGTGTGTGTGTGTGTGTGTGTGTGTGCGTGCGTGCGCCATTTGCAGTGTTGAAATGGTTGATGGCGAGTGCTGGGCGCACTTTTACCACTCCTGTTCAGCAGCAACTACAGCTCCTGCCTCTGCTCTTCAAGGTAAGAACACACACAAACACACAAACAGGTCCCAGTGCAGCATTATTACCCACTCAATCTTACTTGCCCATTAAACTCAATTTCTCTCTTCATTTACTCAAAATGGTGCGTAACTCTACGTCTTCCGACCTCTCTTCATCTCTCTCTCTCTCTGTTTCTCTTTCCCTGCAGATTGCCCCGGTGGAGATTGATGAGAGCTATGATGAGATGAAGCAGGATGCTCGCACGTGTCTCTCTCTCATGTCCCAGGGCCTGCTGTATACTGAGCACATCCCTCTGGTTCTGGCAGCGCTGGAAGAGGTAATATGCACACACTCAAACACACACACTGCCCCACCTGCCTGCTGTCAGTGATCAGAGTCCAATGCTGCCCAAGACAAGACCAAAAACAACCCGTGCTATTTATTTTCCTTACTCTGTGATGCAATTACAGTATTTCTGCTGTGAGTTTTGTGAGTGAGTGGCACCCCTGTTGAGACCCCTGTGGATAAATTCTCAAATGCTCTACGAATATCTAACCATTGTGTCTGCACTTTCATATTTGATGGCAGATGGTATGAGAAAGCATTGCAACATTTTTTGGTGACACCTAAACCAAATTTTAGACACCCAAACCAGAAAGGTTTCATCTTGTAAGAACACAATCTCCTGTTCATAAATTATTTAAGGGAATAGGCCGACATTTTGGGAAATACTTGCTTTCTTCACGACAGTTAGATGAGGGAATCACCACTCCCATTTCTGTATGCTGATTTTCCTGGGGGCCTGCCTAATGCTAGAGCCAGTAGATGGTTAGCTTAGCTTAGTTTAGCACAAAGACGGAAAGCAGAGACAGCCAGCCTTGTTTTGAAGGCTATTTTGTTATTTGTTGAACACTTTTAGAGCCAAATACCTGCAAAACAAGGGAATGACGTCACACACAAGTTGACTGCGCTGGAAAACCTTTTTATTTGATGGGGTGGTGAGGTAAAGTTGGGTTTGTTCTAGCCAGGTTATCCGTTTTTAGCAATGCCAGTTGATAACAATGCATTATGCTGTGTTTTGCGGTTACAAACACAGTAGCAACATGTTCACAGATCACAGATGGAGGAGACTGTGTTTATGACCACACTCTTGAACAGAAGTGTTAATAAACAGTGTATTAATACAGCTTTCACTACTGTTGATACTCAGGGCAGCCATATTGGATTTTGAGGTTGGGGTTGGTAAGGTTCTTCTGACTACAGGTGGCATTCAAACTGAATCTTTCTGACCGGGCACTTGGAAATTTCGAATTCCTGGTTCAAATGGAAAGCACCACTTGTGCCGACATGTTAACATTGTCATTGATGGCATGTTAGCATTCATGAGCACTTAGCTCAAAGTACGGCCTCGTCTATAGCCTCACAGTCCCGCGCATTTCTGTAGAGTTTTAATCTTGTTATGCTGCAAGTGAAAGGTTTTCATAATATAGGTGTATTATAACAGGTGACAATAAGACTTGATAAACTGGTGGAGAGGCATATGAACTGAAACTAAATCAGTATCTAGTTCTCACAAGATTTAACTACACACTGTATTAATCTTCTTCTTAACTTGTGTCCACAACATATACAATATTATGTCTGAACCAGAAACATAAAAGGACTTAAGGCGCTCGGTACAAACCCTGACCCATCTCTCCCTTTATCTCTCTACCTCTCTCCCTCTAGATGGCAGGCAACAGATCGTGGCACGCACGTTTCTCAGTACTGACCTACCTCCAGATCATGGTTTTCTACAACCTGTTTACCCTGCTCAGTGTGCCTGCCGAGGTGCTCCACATCCGAAAGCTGGTGATGCAGCTGCTGCTTGATGAACAGCTTGAGGTAATGTATGCACAAAAAGGCAGCAAACACAGTTTTAATGCAACCGTCGCCCCTCTGCAAGGTGTAATTGTGACAGGATTATAAATGGCCACTTATTGTCCCCTGGTTTCTCCTCACTAAAACGTAATCCCTCTTTTCTGTTCACGGTTATTGCTTTAAAATAACCATCTACCTCTGTGCGCAGCTGTTAATTTATTTTCCTGTTTTGGTGCCTTTGTCTCCTTCCTTGGTTACAGAGATGTTGATGGAGCGTTATGGCTGTCTTGCACTCCGTTGTAGTTGGTTGTCGTTTAAAAATACCATCAACATAAATGAATCTAACGCCCAAAATATAATTTTGCAAAGCATATTTGTTTTGAATCTTAATCTTGATCAACTTTAACTACTCATGCACAGAATCTAGAAGTATTTTTTAATATTGAGCTACGTCATCCTTTTAATAACCCATGTCTCACTTGTCTTGTCGTGCTTTTAAAACCCTCTTTAACCCGTCTCTTACCATTGAACTGGATGTACATATGAAAATCAATAAACACTGAGCTTACTAGCTCACAAAAACAGTTGCTTCTCTCAATATTTTGTTGTAAACAGTGTATGTGTACAGCTGAATGAATGTGTTGTCCTGTATTATTGTCTATTTCAGTGCATGAACCATCACTCAGTGCTTATTCATAATTTATGCAAAGTGATGCAGGAAGGCAGTGATGTTCTGCAAGTGAATTTTACCTCAGCTCAACTCGGCATCCATGCCTCCTCCTCTTTCTGTTCCTCTGCTCATCTCTGTCCCATGTACCTCACTTTCCCCCCCGATCGTCTCGCACTTTTAATAAATTGTGTATGCGCTGTTCGCCCTTAAACTGCCTCGTGCTTTCCTCCGCATCCTTTATTTGTCGATTCTGATCATTACAGGTCACTTTTTTTCTCTCTCTCTCCTTGCTCTCCCTCCCTCCCTCCCTGTCCTCCTTCTCCTCATAGGTGAGGGACATGGCAGGCACCACCCTCAGTGGTTTACTGCAGTGCCAGTTCTTCCCTCTGGACTCCAGTCTGCAGACACAGCTCCAGACGCTGAGTCAGACTCGCCTCCCCAAGGCTAGAGGGGAGCTGGCCTCCACAGGTACACACACACACACACACACACACACACACACACACACACACACACACACACACACACACATACACACACATGCGTTACGTGCATGTCACAATCGCACAATGAGGCAATCACAGTAATACTTGCCCTGTTACCCTTTCTTATCCCTGGGGAATTGTGAACCTTGAAATCGTAAGGCTCATTCTGACCCTCTATTGTGTGTGTGTGTGTGTGTGTGTGTGTGTGTGTGTGTGTGTGTGTGTGTGTGTGTGTGTGTGTGTGTGTGTGTGTGTGTGTGTGTGTGTGTGTGTGTGTGTGTGTGTGTGTGTGTGTGTGTGTGTGTGTGTGTGTGTGTGTGTGTGTGTGTGTGTGTGTGTGTGTGTGTGTGTGTGTGTGTGTGTGTGTGTGTGTGTGTGTGTGTGTGTGTGTGTGTGTGTACAGACTTAGTGCGGCGCCATGCTGGAGTTCTTGGCCTCAGTGCGTGCATCCTGTCGAGCCCCTATGATGTCCCAGACTGGATGCCTCAGATACTGATGGACCTGAGCGACCATCTCAATGACCCACAACCTATAGAGGTACACACACACTCACACGTACAAACATCAAGCTCAACACAGTGTGAGCTGAAAGAATACAATTTCATTGTCCAATTGAGGAGAAAATTGTGTCTTTGGCCTTATTTCAGGCATGAAGAAGACATACAATGTAATCCGTCGTGCGGTTTTTGAATAATACATTAAAGTGACGGGGGAGCCAACGATGACGATAATTTACTGCTTCTCCTGTTGCAAAGTGAAAGAGACGAGAAAGAAAATACAATGGAATACAGTTTAAGAAGATGAATTACACAGTCTGGTCCAAAATCTTCTGAAAAGAATAGCCGTACAAATTAAGTCTGAAAACGGTAGAAGGAGCAGATTTTGTACAGAATAGTAAGGCTACAATATCTTCACTTCTGCAGACAGACTAAGTAATCTACAGTCAAAATTAGCTTTGGTTGTCCGGCCTCTGGCTCCCAAAATCTAATCATTTTGCATGAAGGCCGTGATGTTATATGAATGTACTCCATGTTTAAGTCATGAACACATCCTTGGTTATGCGGATCATCCGTTGAATGTGTCCTTGTTGAACTTCTCGCTCCAAACTTGTTCCACCTTAAATAATTCCTATGGTGTGTATTAAATTGTTGTGGCATTTTTACATCAATAAATTATTCTTACCTCATTAGTTTTTAATCCATGTAAACAAGTGCTGAAAGTATTGTCAGCTGCTGTGGGATTCTTCACTGCATTTAACGCCCCCCCCCCCCCCAGATCAGCAAGTTGTTTCACAGATCAATCAGCCTTGTTCTAGTTCTGCTGTTGTAAAGTGTTGTAAAAACTATCAGCTCTGAACGTGTTGTGCCCCTGAATAACAAATGAAGGAGCAAAAAGAGCTCTCATCGTCCTCATCATGTTTTAATGGAAATAAAATGTCCTAATTTTGAGAACACACCACTTTAAAATGTACATTTTTACTACAATGATGGGAATATTATAGTTCTGCATGACAGCAACAGCCCAACTCAGTCTTTGCGGAGGCTGATGCACATATTGGAATTATTCCTTTTTAAGGTAAGCTTTTATTCCAGTTTTGTATAAAAGAAATCGAAAACATCTTGTCGAAACAGACATTAAGTATGAATATGTTACTTAAGAAACATATGACCTTAAATCCATATGTTACATGTCGCTTATCTAGAAGTCAAAGATCTTTATTTGCACAGTTAAGAACTGATATTGTTCCGCTGGCTTTTGATGTGATGATTTAATGTGAAAGTGGCATTTTACTGTTGAGGTGGAACTGATTTTCTTACCTTTTAATAAATGGTTCGGTACTAAATGGATGTTAATCTACAAAGCCACTTAATAAATGAATTAGTTAATACATGTAGTGGAGTAAAAATGTTAATGTAGATGAGTGTAAAGTATCACATAACCCCAGTAAAGTTAAAAACGTACATTGTTGGATCCTGGATCTGCCTAATATCTATTTGTGGTGTCTGGTAAGCCTGTGCGAGCTGGGCAGAGATGTACAGTTGTCTTACATTCACACTCTTTTTTTATTTCCCCACGGTGTCATAGTAATGATGATCTTGTTTGTTGTCTCCAGATGACGGTGAAGAAGACCCTGTCGGACTTCAGGCGTACTCACCACGATAACTGGCAGGAGCATCGGCAATGCTTCACTGACGACCAGCTGCTCGGGCTCACAGACCTGCTGGTGTCACCCTGTTACTACGCCTAGACAACCAGCTGCCTTCCTTGCCAGGTCCTCTATAGACTGACTGACCAGTACCCTAGAAGAATAACGCCACGTTTTAATAGTGTTGGGATCCTCTTTGTGCAGCCTCTCATAATAATGTCCGTCTGATAAGGTTGCAGCGGCTGAGAGCCCTGCCTCTGGAACCTCACGTGCCAATGTTGGCCTTCGGTAAACCCAGAAGAAAAGCAGTCCTGGGCAAAAGGGTTTCAAATATTTAACTTACTTGGTGTTTATTTTGTCTTGCCAAGCAGCTCAACAGCCCCAAAGGTGGCCACTTTACTTGAGATATAATCGCCCTATAGGTGTGTATTTTCTGTTGACCCTTGATTTACCGATTGTATCTTTTCAGATCACTATTTCTCATTACAGTATTTCACTCTTCTGACTTTAAAGAGATTTCAATAGCATTATGTAAAAAGTTTGAACTGTCCTTTCATTTACTAAACACAAGAAAAACATGAGGATGTCAATACGCAGAATTAATATAAACAATGACATTAATAGTACTAAGTACTTCAAACTCTAAAGGTATTTTTACAGATGTGATAATGTTTCTTGTGCAGTATAATATATATGACTTAACCCTCCTGTTGCCCTCAAATTTTACTAACACCATTTATTCTAGGGGTCAATTTGACCGCAGCAATTTAAACATCTGGAAAATGATCATCATCAATGTGTGACTCCAGTTAAGTCGGGTACTTTATGTTTTTATTTAACAAAATGAAAAATATCACTGATGTTAAACTGCATGGAGCGATTTCTGTGTGTGTGTTTTAAAGTAAGTCTGTTATTTTAAGTGCTATTTTGTGTTATTTGTAACATCTGGAATGAAAGTAACGCCCGTTATCAAAGACAGCAGCATGAATTTGACCTCATATAATATTTGAATTGTAAAATAAACGATAATAATAATGTTTAGATCATCCAGATTATCAAACTGACCCAAAGGAACACCGATGCCACAAGTACATGTACCATAAGAACAATAAAAAAATATATATAATCATGCAAATTTAAGGTTTTTTATGAGTTGTCCCCATAAAATTAGGAAAAGTCATAAATATAAAGCAAAAAAACAAAAATGACATTATTTAGAGATGTTAAACATTAAATGGGGTCAAATTGACCCTTAGGAGAACAGGAGGGTTAAGTAACTAAAGTATAAACAAGGGTTACTATAGAGTAAGTTGGTCATTATTGTGAATTATAGCCCCATATGGTGACTCACAACTTGAATCTCCCTGGAAGGGTTTAATTCGCAATAACGACCCGCTCCCTCTACATCATCCCGCTTATTACACTTCTACTTTTTCAATCAATATTTTAACACAGGATATTGATTTAATTAATAATATTAATAATATTTTATTGATTGATTTTAAAAATGGTCCTCCAGTCTAGGATCATAGCCGCATCCATAGCAACTGTCATCTCAGCAATAACAGGCGTAGAATGCTGTCATTGAGCAATCAGAAACGAGTGTTCAACAAAGCCGCGTTATGACGTATATTACACGTATGTGCATATACAACTATGATCATAAACTGTACGTGCTGTAATATATAATATCATATTGCTATACAACCCACTGTGTTGTATTCTACAGTAGCTCAAGAGTGAGAATTAACTGTATTTTCCTGTTAAATAAATCCACTGCAATATTTGTAAAGAGAGATGGATTTTATTTTAGAGAGAAAGAGTGAGTGAGGCATTCTGTATGTTTACCAGGGTTGTGTAAAATACCTTATCTGAGAACAGCCATACCACGTAGATGCCCTCTGCTCAGAGACAGATCAAACACAGATGAGATGTTTCTTTCTGCATGGAGAGTTTTTAGTTATGTTGTACAGATGCAGCCAATAAACACCGGGGGCTGTTTGCAACTGTGCGTGTGCGTGCGCGTGTGTGTGTGTGTGTTTAAAAAAGACAAGATCACAAACAGTTGTCAACATTTTTTTTCTGCACTTTGATTTTTTTCTGATGCAGTGCTGTTGACTTTGATATGATCACTGTGCTGAGACGTGTGCCGGCAGAATGAGAAGAGGCAGGGCTGTTGGAGCGGGATTGAACACGGTGTACCTGTGTGGCTGAACTCTGTGAGAGTGTCATTACAGTAGTATGGTGATGACACCTGCCCTCATACGTATTTATTAGTTGAGAGGTTGAGGGCATTTACTGTAGCAGGATAATCTGGTTAGACAAGTAACAAGTAAAGTTTTCTCTGCTCCTCTTTAAGGGCTTTAAGTGTAAAATCAAATAAATCATAGACTGCAAGTCATGCACTCAGGTAATACTGCTGTGTTCCCACTTTTTCAACAAAATAAACCTACTGGAAAATGTAAGCCCCATAGTTCACCAGGCAGCAGCAGTACACCCATAAATCACATGATGTTTAAAAATGTATAAAAACAGACCCGATGTAAATGTTAATGTAGATTTATTCACTCATTCTTCATTTGTGCTGTTGTATATCATACAAGGAGTAAATTGACAAGTTTGCTCTACAGTACCTTTATGAATTGTACATTTTTCTTCTTTTGAAGCAGCTTTCAAAACATATTCACACTGTAATGTGTTTCTCTGCATGAGACAAAATGGCATTTATCGTAGTGTTAACACTAAAAACAGACTTTGTCAACATGTTTTCTGTACCTGGCAAATATCCTTCTTGGCCCCGTGTATACCTTAAACCCTGAGCTTATTTGACAAATCCAGCTTCGTATACTACATTGATCAAGTATTCGTTGTCTAATTACAATCAACCCGTTTGAGTGTGTGAGTGTTCATTGTGTAGTCTTTCTCTCACTAACTTTTCTAGAGAAAACAGGTGTGTGTCTGAGTCCTCAGGCAGAATTCTTCTCACAGCATCAGCCAGCTGAAACAGGTACTCCGTGTTTTGACCGCTTGGACCGGTGGAGTTGACGATCTGGTTGGCGATCTCCTCCAGAGGGGCGGGACCGAGGTAGTCTGGATTGTCATGAGAGCCGATGTAGAGCAGCGTCTGGCTGGGCGGAGGAGAGAGCGGTGGACGGGGGTGAAAGGTCACGGTGATCACCTGATAACCACCTTTTTCTCGGTAGTCGAGGTAACTCTTCACTTCTTGTTCTCGGCCCGACGGCAGCTTGTAGGCGACGCCCCAAACGCATCCCTGTGTATGAAATAAAAACAGTAGGTTGGCATCTCTAGGAAAGACTCGGCTGTACATTACCTGTGTGGAAGTGAAAACAGATTTGTATAACATGTTCAGGAATTCATGAAAAATCAGTTAATCATAAGCATTTTCTTTGGCTACACGGTGGTGTAGTGGTTAGCCCTGTCACCCCGTGTCTGCGTGGGTTTTCTCCAGGTACTCCGGTTTCCTCCCACAATCCAAAAACATGCCCTTGTTAGGTTAATTGATGACTCTAAATTGCCTGTAGGTGTGAATGGTTGTCTGTCTCTGTTCGTCTCTATGTGCCCTGCGATAGACTGGCGTCCTGTCCAGGGTGGACCCCGCCTCACACCCAATGTCAGCTGGGATCGGCTCCAGCACACCCCGCGACCCCGACCCCGGGATAAGCGGTTGAAGATGAATGAATGAAAAAGCATTTTTTTTTTTTACTATTTACTGATCATTTATAGACGTAAGCTTTTGTATGAATAATCAAAATAATCTTTAGTTAAACATCCCTACGCTGTTTGTGATAACAACCTGTGACAGCTGTAGAATGATGATTTTGACTTTAACAGTAACATCTTCGAGATACTCATCAGTCACCTCAAAATACAGTACACCTTGTCTAGATGCTTACCGTGTCCTTGTTACATTACACACTTTGTATCTCTCTATCTCTTTCAAATAGACCGCGGCAAATTATCGCTCATCCAAGGTCAGACTACAATACCGTCCTTTCCTTTGTTTCTACTGTATAAGATACCATCTCCTCTCCTGTGCAGTAGTGCAGCACTTTCACTCTCCTTGTTCACTGTGTGACTTTGTCTAACATCATACATGTCCGTAACTCTATGGCAATCCACTGTTTAAGCTTTAGTAATTTTACACAGGTAGTTTGCTGGTCTCCACGCTGCAAGTTTTCTCTTAATTATACCCAATAATACAGTGACAAATAACAAGGTGGGTGAATAATGACCCTCACGGGGTGATAACCTATTATAACTGTATAAACAATAGGAGGCTTTGTTTGCTTTTCCCCTTAACGTTATTTGTTCTTCTAATCAAAACATCACATTCAAAATAACAATGTCAAATGTAATTAATATGGAAAGATTTAGACCACTTCTAATAGGACACTGAACCACTAAAAATGACAAATCTTTATAAGTTAAGTATTCAAATAAAAATGTGTGTACGTTATTTTAACAGACATACACACATAGGATGTATACTACATGTATGTGACGTATTACATATCACAATGGAGAGCTGCAACTATTAGCTGACTAAGGGATAGAAAATAAACAAGCAACTATTTGGATGATAACTTAATAATTTTGTCATGACCGAAAGAAGGAGGTCGCAGGTACAAGCGGCCGAAATGGGCTTTCTCAGGAGGGTGGCTGGAGTCTCCCTTAGAGAGAGGGGGAGAAGTTCAGCCATCCGTGAGGAACTCGGAGTAGAGCCGCTGCTCCTTTGCGTTGAAAGGAGCCAGTTGAGGTGGTTCGGGCATCTAGTAAGGATGCCCCCTGGGCGCCTCCCTAGGGAGGTGTTCCAGGCACGTCCAGCTGGGAGGAGGCCTCGGGGAAGACCCAGGACCAGGTGGAGAGATTATATCTCCACACTGGTCTGGGAACACCTCGGGATCCCCCAGTTAGAGCTGGTTAATGTGGCCCGGGAAAGGGAAGTTTGGGGTCCCCTGCTAAAGCTGCTGCCCCCGCGACCCGACCCCGGATAAGCGGATGAAGATGAGATGAAGATGATGAGATGAACTTAATAATTTAAATTAGTTTGAAAATAAAAAAGATCAACTATTCTGCTCAAGTGAATTGATAGATTATTTGACGGAAAAATGCCGGTCACAGCTTCTTTAATGTAAGTATTTTCTGCAATTCTCTGCTTCATGTTATTGTAAACTGTCGAAATTGGACTGTTGAGTGTTGGTCAGACAAAACAAAACATCTGAAGAAGTCACCACGGGCTCTGAGATAGTAGGGTGGATATTTATCTCTACATTCTCGAGGAAACACTTAATCGAGAAAGTTATTGGCAAAGTAATAGACGGTGAAATTAATCGTTAGTTGCAGTTCTATTACAAAGTAATGTATGGTACCATTCAGTTTAGGGAGGATATGTCTTACCTGAGGATCCTCCACCAGTGTCACCACCCGACCAGGCTGTGAGGGACACAGACAGAGGAACAGGTGCTTTGAAACAGCAGCAAAAACATGGACATTAAAGCAATCAGGTAGGATCATGTCGGCCTAGATGGTGTAATGCAATACTTGTATAGGTTGGACCAACATGTTGTGTGTATCTTTTTGTTTCATTAGAATAACTATCTAACTAAATTATAAAACAAATGTCAACCAAACAGGCAGGTTATTTTAATAGAAAGGTTATGGCACATACAAGCTACAGTAGCATTGTAATGAATAGCCTCTAATGTTTACTATAAACCCCTTAATAATAGTAATAAACAAAAAGTAAAGCGATATCTGATAGATAACAGCACAATGAGCTACTGTATGAGGTGGTCTAAGTCTTTTAAAAGGTGGAAAATGGATCTACTTGTATAGGTTGGACCAACATGTTGTGTGTATCTTTTTGTTTCATTAGAATAACAAACTAAATTATAAAACAAATGTCAACTAAACAGACAGGTTGTTTAATAGAAAGGTTATGGCACATACAGGCTACAGTAGCGTTGTAATTGATAGCCTCTAATGTTTACTATAAACCCTTTAAAGATAGCAATAAATAAAAAGTAAAGGGGTGTCTGATAAATAAAAGCACAATAAGCTGCTGTATGAGGTGGTCTAAGTCTTTTAAAAGGTGGATAATGGATCCAACCTAAATGGCAACATCCCATCTTTCCTACAGTAGCCTCACTTAAATTCATAATGTCAACAGGCTGTCAAAGTGTGCTTCCTATGTTCACACAATTAACTATATACGACTGAAATTCAAGAATTCACCGGGAACTTTTCCGTTACATATCCTATTAAATCATATCACCGACCCCGCAGACATGGCAACCGTGCGTTGGCTCTTGTCATAGACATTGGGCATGATGAAATCAGGAAGACGCTAACGTATAGAGTTAACGGTTGGTCCCATACACATTAGCGTGCACTCACCTTACCCGGTACCCCCCTGTGGTCGGTGCTACCCTGCCAAAACCGACGGCTGAAGCCTTTAATGTAGCCAATTCTCTTCTCCTCATAAGGGAAATCCACTTTCCATATAAGAGAACCGTAACCGAAGACCCACATGGTAGGACGTTAAGCTAACCGTTGCCGTGACGACGGTTAAAGGACGGTTGAACGTGAACTAACTTGAGTCTGATAGCTAATCTTAAAACGTCATAACATTATTATGATTGATGCGCACACCTGCTGTAACTAACGGTTATAACGCGCGTTCATTCGGGTCTGTCCCAGGGTCCCGGGACCAAGTGTCAAGTCATCTGGATTACGTAACTACGCGTACTTCCGCTCTATCTCTTTCGAAATAAAGAGCATTATCCGATCTTATTGCACACATTTTGAAAACATTCATTATTTAAAAGCGTTATTGGCAGTTTATAACAACTTCTGTGCGTTTCTCATAGTATTTTGTTTTTACACCCTATATTGTATCACGATATGCATGCCTTTAACACTTGCCCGCTTTTATTCTGAAGGCAAGCCGAATTTCCGGATGTTTTAGCTATTTCAGAGAACAGTAAACACACAAACTGATTTACCTTTTTTTTCTCTACTCACTCCAGAACTTTGCCTTGTTTTAATTTAGCAAATTCTCGTGATATAATTAATAACAATAATAATAAAAATACATTTTATTTGTTGGCGCCTTTCAAGACACCCAGGGGCACCTTACAAAGCATTAATGAAACCTAAATAAATAAATAAACACATAAAAATGTATCCATAGTAAAATCAAGTAGTAAGTAAAATCAAGGAGCTCAGCTAGTTAAAAGCATTTAAGTCATAATGATATCCTCATGACCATAGAGGGCCGTATAAAGAATCTGTCTTTATGTTATAGTATCTATACTTTGTTACGTTTATGTCAGTAAACTATAACTTTATTTAAAAGAAGAAAAAAAACAGCCAATCCAGAAATGTTTTTGCCAGCCACTAAAAATTGTTTTCAACCCTGTATTTCTGTTATATAAAAAAACAAAAGAAAAACAAGAAGCAATTTCTGAGGAGATTGTGCTGTGAATGTTGAAAAAACTGACACTAAATTAACTGACACTGAATTTCTGGCTTTAAAAGTTGTTAAGTACCCATTCTGTATTAGAGATGTGGAATATTGTAAGGTTAGGAGTTTAGTTTCTAGCTGAAAGCACGAATAAAACTTAAAAAATGCTTGTCAAACCGCACCACATAGCTCATCTGAATCAGTCATGTGTGGCCAGCCGCAATTAAAGGTTGCCATGGTGATAGTAACTGCTAATTGATCCCTGGGTCAGACTGTTAATTTCATATAAATTAAGCGCAATTAGGCGCACTTCTCAAGCCCCGTCTCCTCAGTCCAAAAGCTTGAGCCTTTTGGGCAAAATATTATTATCATGAGAGAAAAATATTGCCGACTGCATTAATGTAGATTTCATTTTCTTTGGTGTGTAAAATGTGAGAATGGGAGTAGGTTAAAAAAAACTGGCACTGTCTGCCTTCCTCCAGAAACTTCTGGTCTCAGTTTCTATGGGAGTCAATGCAGCAATTCTGCACACTCCTGTCACTGTCAGGCTCACAGGACAAAATGTATATCCCGGTTTGCTTCCACGGCTACACATTTTTATGATAAATTATGTACGAAGAGTGAAAATCGTGGGAATGAGAGCAAGTTGAAGAACAATTAAGACCCTGTCTATAGGCTATACGCACCCTACATCCGAACATTTGGACAGAATGTACACACACTAATGTCATCATCAACGTGATCTTTTTTACTAAGCTTCAAAGAAAATTGAATATTTTAGATATATTACTCCGATTTTGTGAGAGAAGTGGAAACAATTGACTTCTAAAAGTATGAATGAGCAGGTAAGGTTTGAAAATTTCCCAAAAAACTTTAAAATCGTCAAATCTTAACATTTATTCCATTCATTTGAATAGAGGAAATAAAGATATTTATTCATGGACTTCACAGAACATAACCTGTTAAAGTGAAACACTTATTTTTCAACATGGTCCTAAGAGGATAGCAGACAAAGAGTAATGAAAGTAATATTACACATGTCCTAATTGAGCTGAACATAAGTTGAAAAATGTGGACTAATAATACAAATATAGGGGGAGAAGTTCAGCATCCGTGAGGAACTCGGAGTAGAGCCGCTGCTCCTTTGCGTTGAAAGGAGCCAGATGAGGTGGTTCGGGATCATCTAGTAAGGATGCCCCCTGGGCGCCTCCCTAGGGAGGTGTTCCAGGCACGTCCAGCTGGGAGGAGGCCTCGGGGAAGACCCAGGACTAGGTGGAGAGATTATATCTCCACATTGGCCTGGGAACGCCTCGGGATCCCCCAGTTAGAGCTGGTTAATGTGGCCCGGGAAAGGGAAGTTTGGGGTCCCCTGCTAAAGCTGCTGCCCCCGCGACCCGACCCCGGATAAGCGGATGAAGATGAGATGAGATGAGATAATAATACAAATTATAAAGATTTAGTGATATTCCACCATTCACACACAATGACACATTAAAATAATAGATATCTTCATCTGACCGTCCTTCTTGTGATACAATAACAATGTTGTTCTTTTTTTGATGATCTGAATTACCTGTTGATAAATGTGCTCCTAAGCTCCCAGATCTTCTTGTAGGCTACCTTTCATAACACATTCATTTATTTTGTCCACTTGTGCTTTTGTATTTTTTAGAAACCGGGGACAAATGGGTTCAAGGGAATAGGGCTTCAGTCCTGACACAAGGGGGTGCTGAGTTTCTATATCCGTCAGTGTTTTATTGTGTGCTCTCCCAAATAGCATGCTCCTCGTGTATGCCGTGTGAGCACTGATTCAAAACCAAACAAAGTGGACAGCCACAGTCTGGCCTGTATGTCAGCTCCACGAACAGCAGCCATGCTCATTCTTCTGCCTCTGAGAGAAGCGGGTCGGCAAACCTTTTATATAACTAACCATCCTCGAGTCCAGTGAGGCAGCTCTGTGCTTGAAACACACAGCTGGGCTGGAAAACGCTGCCCAGGAAACATCTGCTATAAAAAAAACACCCTTGTTCAAGATATCAAAATCCAACCTGGTGCAGGTGGAGGCGGTTACTAAAGGTCAGATCTCAGGCGTGTGCGTGTGAGTGTGTGTGTGCGTGTGTGTGTGTGTGTGTGTGCATGTGTGTGTGTGTGTGTGTGTGTGTGTGTAAAAGCTACACACAAATGTCCAATTATTGGCTAAATCCTGCTCAAAATATCTAAAACCGCATGTACTCTAAATTGTTGTCTCATTCATTACCTTTGACTGGGACGCATTTGTGGGGAAATATTTTATTTAGGCTTTTTCCGGCATATATTTTTATTGTCATTATGAGTGACATAGGCATTTAGGGAAACGCAGTCCCCTTAGGCTTCCTGTTGTCATATTTTCATGTTTTATTTGCTCTGTTGAAGAAACAGATGTACATCATGTGCATTCACTCGGTGAATTTCTTATCTCTTGTTTAGAAGATGGAAAGCAAAGATGTAACTCAGGGGGAATGGATGCGACTGGAATAAACTGGAAAATGTTGTGAGTCAGAAATACATGACGTCTAGATGTCCAAACTGAAATCTACTGTAGTCCCGTAAAACATTTGCTGTATCTACATGATAATCAAGCTAAATCGAATAAGTCCTATTTCCAAAACAAGTTATCAATGCTATGGTGGCTTTGCCCTTGTGTCTGTCTCCATCAGCGTTTCTCCATACATGTAATCATTTTCATTCAATAGGCCTTTCTTCCTCGCTCAAAAGCACATCTCAGTGTCTTCTCCCTCTGCTCCACCTCTCTTTGTGTTCCCTCTCCATCTCTATCACTAGACCTTGCTGTTCTGCTCTTTGCATTGTCTTCTGTTTATTCATAAGTGAAGAGAGTTGCTCCACCATTTCTTCTTTATTTTGGTTATTTGCAATTGCGTCCTTTCATTAAGGATATCGGGCATTTTACTCAAAAATATCTCATTTGATATTCATTGCATTTAAAGGGGCACTCTTACGCATTAAAGTGATTTTATTTGGCATGATAAGCATGCGCCGCTGTGTGATATGTCTGAATGCTTTGTAGGGAGCTCCCCAAAGTCTGAGACAGGAGACCACTATTCATGTCCTGCTTTCTACTGACAGTCAGCGTTGGTTTCTTCAAACCATGACCACAGTCTTCCCCAATGTAGCCCAGTTACCATGGCGATATAGGTCCCTAACCTTAACCAAGTAGCTAATTTAACCCCTACTATGACCTTTTATTGACCCCATTGTACCTAAAGCTAACCAAACCTTAACAATAGCGGTGTAAGATCAGAAATATATTTTTTATTTATTTATTCTGTGTCAGGTGACAACAGTGTGTTTTGTTTGATTTGGTGCGTAGGCCTTTACCAAGCACGGGGCGTCTAAAAAAGGTGCTTCTGAATTGCATTTTGAGAAATGTAGGATACAGTGTTTCTAGAGCTTGACTCATACATAGGAATAAAAATCAGGATATCTCACCATCTGCTTCACCATGCAAGTGTGCCCCTTTAAGACGGGTTACACTTCCCTTTGTCTGTGCGCTGAGTGGGTTTTCTTGTTGTTGTCTTTTTTTTTTTTTTTGCTGCCGCCTTATTCTATTTAACCCACTTACATTGTTCATTCCTGAATGGAGCTGTCGACATCCAGAACATCTTTTAAGTTTGTTTGTTCCAGTCAAGGTTAAAGGATATGTGTTTCTGCTCCGTGCATAGACTGTATAAAACATGGACGTAGTCTCTGTGATGAGACCCAGGTTTCTGAAAAGCCATTGTGAAGCTCAGTGTGGGTAGCTCCAATGCTCTCCATCTTCAAACTCCTGGCTAATCCAAATATGGGCGAAGAGATGGAGCGCGGTAGGTGGGCTGAATGAAGCTGGCTTGCTGAAACCTACACCTGTGATGGCATCCACCCGCCACTCAAAGCATCCAGGCTGTTAATGTTGCATAACTCTAATGATGATGTGAGTTATATGAAAATTCTGTCATGAACAGTGAAATTATTTATAGAGACCAAAGCAGTTTTTGTAGCATGTTGTAAACATGTTTATTTCTGCTGTGAAGTTGGGAATTTAAACATGGGGGTCTATGGGGATTGATTTGCTTCTTGGCTTCATTTTCCATCCCCTGAGCTTGCTGCTTTGTTCTACGCTGGCTAGCTTAATCAATTAATTGTTTCTTGTTGTGCATAGTGAGCAAAGATGGGCCAGCCCTGTTGCTTTCTGTCAGCCCATTCTTTTAAAAGAGTCTACGTGGTCAGTACCTCCTTGACCTGCTCTTTCCTCTCAAGTTGAGCTTTAAAAAGAGATTTCTTCAGTTAGAATTTCTATTTTACACCAACCACCTGCAATATCGTAACTAACCTCCAATATTTAGTTGTTCCCCTGCAGCGATTGAGGTCTCCAAAACCCATCCAAAGGTCTGCTCCATACTGACTCACTCAAGCAGCAGTGGTTGCACACAAAAAAGCTCTTGAACCTCTGACTCCATCTCAGCAGCCACAGTGAGGAATAGGCCAGTTGAGCCATAAAAGTCCACTATATGTAGAGATCCGAGTTGAGTGGGCCATTTTGAGGCTCTGAGGCTGTTTGATCCTGAACTGCTCATATGACTCCTGAGATTTCTCTCACAAGCTCACATACAGGCTCGGTAAATGCGGCCACATCTATCAGAACTGTTGTACTCGCCTGAGAATGTGATTCTATTCTGGGTATAACAGCTAGTAATGATGATGTGAACGACTGTGAGATAAGAAAGCCATTATTAGCGAGTCAATATTATCTATTTTGACTCGTTTTTACACTGAGACTGCAAAAAGCTTATTTGTAAAAGTGTTGAACCAGCACAAGCATTGACTAAATAATAGAATGACAATCATGCTCACATTGACTTGACTGATAGTCTCCCGCCGTCTTCAAACGAAATGTTATAATAGAAATTATGATAAAACACAGGGATTCATGCGGGCTATCCCTTGTCTTAGTGGCAACAAAAGCCAAGCATTTGGAGCCAATGTGACGATAGAAGCTTCTGTTGATACATATTTTCAGAGTCTGACTATCAAGTTGAAGTTTCTGCCCAAAAATCCTCTCAAGACATGAGCCTTCTTGTCTTGGGAGAGGTCTTTTGATTGATGGTGATGTTCGTGAAGACGCAAACGTGATGTGGACTCTTCTGGAAAAGAATTGCACAAGAAGAGAGCAATATCCACGTAATTCATTTTCTTTAAAAAGTAGTCTTTTCTTCTTTTTTTTTACACCTAAATTATATTACTACCAATCTTAATTTGTTTTATAACACTGAACCACGGGCTACTTTCCCTCATTGACTCATATGAAATGGTCAAACCTCAATGCAATTTAACATTTCCTCATTTAATTTTTCAATTAGATAAATGAAATTGGGGTCACTGTAACCGTTTAAAAAATGGTCCAATCATCCAACTTGTAATTTTATTCTTCCTGCATGTGCCGCGTAACAAAGACACAGAATAAATTCCTCACTTGGAACTGACATCGCTGAAGGGATTTAAGATATTTTCCCCCAAAATTGGGATAAATAAGGCTTAAGTCCAGTCGCTGCAAAGGAATCTAATACTCTAAAGCTTCCTCAAGCTTAACCAAAGTATGACTTTATCAGCATGTTTGAGTGAGAACCATGAAGTGTTATTGGATACCGCTAGGTTGTTTCAAATGATCTCTGGAATAGCAGAGCACAATTGGCAGTGGCCAATGATGTAAAAATGTAAATCCTAAGTGTAAAAAAAAGAAACAAACTGCAGAGAAGAAGCAGAAGCTATGATGCACGTCTGAGTTGATAGGCTACAACGTTGCCAGTGGAGTAAAAACCTTGACACTTTGTTTCCAGAAATGTTTAAAGAATGTGTTTTTGTCCATTTAAAAGTATGAATGGCTCAAATGTTATGGTTTAGATAGAAAACATGCAACCATTCAAAATTAGTTTTTGCTGTGCTCAGAGGCCTTTGTTACCTGTGTTCCCCCTTTTTATTTTGTAGAAATCCTGGATTTTCAGTTGGCAATACGTGCACTGACATATAGTATTTTAACTGATAGCAAACCTCAAGCAGCATTGAAAAGTATTCCACATCTGGAAAGGAGTTGGTGAAGATAAAAAAACTGTCCCTGAGATAGTTTGCATTGCTATTAAGACATGATTTTAGTAGGTGAAGAGAGTCTACAGCCTCTGTGGCTCGGGGGGGCTATCCTGAACATGTCAGACCACACCCGGACTGTCTAGAGGCCTGAATCAGGCCCTGCTCAGTTTCTCCTTCTGTCTGCTGCAGCATGTTGGCCTGCATGTCACATCACCTTTCTTCTCCAGTGGACTGTGCATCAGATGCATTATTTGAGTAATTTATTAGGCATTTTTGTCATATAGTTTCTTTGTTCAATGGCAAATGAGTGCTTTGATTTGATTAAGATTTAGAAAGTACCTTTGTTTCCTGATTTTTGTTTTCATTTGCCTTTTAGCTGGTGAATCACATGTGTCAGTTACTATCTAAGTGGAAAACCTTTGCCAACATAATTACAGTGACAATGCTAACATGCTCAGGCAAAGCACATATATTGTTTACCATGTTCACGATCTTAATTTAATGTTAGCATGCTAACATATGCAGGTAGAGCTGAGAGTTTGACCTGAGGGTGGCACTAGACCAAAAGTCAAGGGTCACCACTAGGGGACATGAATGTCTGCACCAGGTTTCATGGTAACCCATCCAATTGTTGGATAAGACATTTGACTCTACCACAAAAGTGAACCCTGTGGTGCTGTTAGAGTCACACCAATTATGCCATTAGGATTCATCTACCTAAACATTGTCTGAGGATCACACTGTGTATTTGTATCCTCAGCAGTTTGGTGTATATGATAATTGTCATCAGGTGAAGCAGTGTTATGTGTATTTTATGATTGATTTGAAATCTATCTCTCGACTGAAATCCACAATTGTCTTTACAAAATTTCATGGCAAATCATTTAATAGTTGTTGAGATTTTTCAGTCTGTACCAAAGGTGGACTGACCGACTGACAGAGCTGTACAGTACAAAGAGCCCCGCTGCTAGTATCTGACCCTGGAAAAGGCTTCATCAGTGTTGACTATTCAGGCAGAACTTTGGGTAGAAAATGAAGTCTTACTGTGCTGACATAGTTTTTGGTTTGAAAATGGAGCAGGCTTTAGTCTGAGATTTAAGAGCAAAGATGATGATTCAAAGCCAGAGCTGATGGGCAACCGGCTCGATGTCTAAATGGAGTCAGGGCCAAAGTGGAGTCATAGCCATATCACAGGAGAGCCAGTGTTGGCGCCAAACTGGCCGAAGAGCCACGGAGGAAATGGAGCCGAGGTTGAGCTGGTGCCAGAGGAAAAAATTTGAGCAAAGCTGGAGCTGATTCCCATCCTGGAAATGAGTAGGAGTTGATGTCAGATAGGGAGTCTCGCTTTTACAGAGGAAGACGGAGCTGATGACGAAGAAGACGATGAGTGGAGTCTGAGTTGCGTCAGAGTGGAACCAACCAGATAATTGCTGGAGAAGAGCCAGCGTAAAGCTGCTGGAGTCTGAAAGTGGGGGAGGAGAACTGAGATGAAGAGACTGAGGACTCCTGAAAGTTTTCTTTCTTACTTACTCCATTTTATTCCTTTCTGATCTTAACGATGTGTTGAATTTAGAAGCGGAGAACAGTGTCACGTTGACAGAGAAAAATTGTGCTGTCAAAGAATATGTTGAGTTTGGCAGTTGAAGAGGACTGGTTTGATATGATGAAAGGGAGTCTGTCACTCTGGCTAGAGAAGGAACATTTTGCTCTGGACACTTGGCAGACTGGCGACTTGTATAGCCATAGAAAAGAACATTGTCTTTCTCCCCGCCGTAAATATTGTCATCTGACATTCTTATTCTGACCTTAATCCGTGCTGCTACTTCAGAGCCCAAAATCAACCAGTCATTAATACAAATTTCAAATTAAATAATTGACTGTAGTAGATGGCCCATAGAGGCATCTTGAAAGACAGTTTTGTACTTAATTGCCCCTCCATCAAGTCTATCATATTGTTCCCCTCAATGTTCAAATAGTAATTTCCCTATCCTCTTTAACTGTAACAAAGGACATCCATTGCTTACTCTTTGTTGATATTTTCGCAGCTATTCACCTTCACCAGAATTCCCTTTTCTAACATATATTCCTTAAAACTTCTTTCCCAACTCAAAAGCATGTGTCTGGATGGATACCCAAGATCGGCAAAACTCTCACGAGATGATTAAGGTTAGGATAGGCTGTCTGGCAGGCATCTTGTGAGTTTTTGCAAATCTGGGATTACCATTTAGATGCAACCTCTCCAAAAAATGATCCCTGTTGGTTTGGTTAGTAATGGATTGTCATGAAATGTGCTACATTCAGGCACGTCACCCTCAGGATGAATTATAAATCCGGCACCAATATCAGGTCAAAATATGAATAAAGTCTTTTTCGTCCTTACGTCCTGCTTTCCAGACGCTCTTCAAGGTCTTAATTTCAAAAACCAGTTCGTCTCTCTCTGCCTCAGCCTTGTGAGGAGCCTCATTTTATTTTCTACTTTTTCTCAACAAAAGCTCTAATTAAAAGGGACAAAATCGGCATAGGCAGGAGGTCGGGGTGGATGGATGGGTCAGACAAACACGATCTTTTCCTAAACCTTACCAAATAGATTTGATGCCTTAACCTAACAGAGCAGTTTTGTTGCCTAAAATGAATCATACCCCGAGTGTTGAAAAATGACGCCGCAGGGATACACTTGGCATTAAAACCATGATGCCAAGGGTTGCTGACTATGCGGCTGTGACGAGTTGGGAGTGAGAATACATTAAAATAGCACATAACCCTGTGTAAAACCACAATTAGTTTTGTCACTTTGGTTTCTGTAAAGATAAAACTAATGAGTCAATCAGTGGGCGTTAGTGGTGTTGGTAAGTGGACTTTTATACTTAATGACGGACATGTATGAGAGTAGTCTTTACAGTATCTTATCTAATTATGGGCAAGAAAGTGAATGCCTTAAATGATGCAAAACACATCACTAAGCCTGACGTCACCAATGTAATTTTTCCTTCTAACGCATTTAAACACATCATTTTGGTATTTTCTTTAAATGAAAATCAACCATTTCACACCAACGCCTTGGACATTTTCCCAATTACAGACTCCCTTTCCTTTGTTTCACCCACCATCTCCTCTTTTGTTTCATTTTATTGTGACAGCGTGAGTTATAAGCATTGAAATGGAGGCACAAATGGAAGGGAACCAGTTTGTAGCTCACGGTGATGAGGTGGCCATGACTGTGTGATGGGTCAGATTGGAAATTTAGCCAGGCCAACAGGGAAGGTAATTGTTTTCCATGGATGGCGAGGGTTGCATGGGAAAGGGAAAGGGGGAGAAAGATGGTGGGTATGAGTCGGTAAGCAACATGAAGAGCCATTCTCCTCCCCCTCTTCTTCTGTCATTTGTATCACTCTGTCACTCCTCCTTCTCTCCTCCCATTCCTTGTCCTTATCAGATAAGCGAGGACGCCTTCTTTCTAAAGGTGCTACTAGACATCTTCAATAACTATGTGTGTTCATGTGTGTACCTGCCTGCCTGTGTGTGTGTGCATGCATGTGTGTGTTTTCATGACAGTTATGGGAGCTTGTCATCGTGCTCCTCTAGATCAATGGAGCGCAGTTGCCTAGCAACCTGCTGATCGTGAGGAAGGAGGCGGGGGATAGAGAGAGGGAAGAGCGGCATAAGATTAGAAAAGGGAGAGAGAGATGGAGAGGTCTGGAGAGGGAAGGGAAGAAGGAAGAGAAGTGGATGAGATCAACAGTAAAGAATTCTGTGGTTGGATGACAGGAAATGAGACAGTAGAGCTTGGCGTGTCGAATCTGTCTTTGTGTGTGCTGTAAAAAGAGGGTGAGGAGGAGGGAGGTGGTAGGTGGTGTGAATGCATGAATTGTGCATATGTGTATGTGAGTATTCGTGCAACAGTAGTTTGGGACTGATGAGTTGATGTTGATACTATCGCGCTGAAATAGAACATCAAAGCGCTACCATGGTGACGCCAGCAGCACACTCTCTCTTATTTAGCTGCTGATTTAATTATCTTTATCTTAAAGGGGAACAAAGTGGTTAAACGCACTGCATTGGGAGGCAGCGGCGGTAGAGATAAACAGCAGGGAATGAGCGGTAGGAGGGGGGTAAAAATGGAGAGGGAACTTGGAGGGAGATGAATTTGGACAGGAGGAAATGAGGAGAGGGGGAGACGGGCGTAAAGAAGGAGAAGGGAGGAGAGCAAGGACGAGGCAAATTAAACAAGAGCGAAAGAGAGATGGATGGAAAGAGAGTCCGATGATCAGGTGTTGGTTGGCCTCATGAGAGTTGTGCACATATGCTCCAAATCGCCCATGATATTTACACAGTCTCCCTCTCTCTGCCAGGAGAAGGGGGAGGAGATGAAGGGGTGTTAAGGGACGATGGGGTGTCATTATAAACGAGAGGGGGAAAAAGAGGAAGGGTGGGATGGAGGGACAGAGGAATAGCTGTACTTCCCAGAGGTATACTCTGTGACTGAGTTAGAATAACATGTGGAGGCAGAGTGGCTGTTAAACTTTATGGAGGATTGAAAATGGACAATTAGCATCGCAACGATCTCACTGTCACCTGGAACATTCTCCCCCGTTGTCATAGTAACCATCCTCTCCCTGCTCGCACTCCCTAATTCATACTACCCCTCTCCGTCATGGCCCGAGTGCACACAGACACACAAATGGGGCGGTTTGTGTGTATAATCAATACAAACTATATTTATGTGCTTCTGATCTGGGGCTGTTTTTCATTAGGGGGAATCTTAATGATACAAGATACATTGATGATCCAGACAATAGAGTGCATCCAGTTTTGTGGGAAGCGGGATGGCTCTTTCAACATGACAAAGCCATCATACACAAAGCAGGGTCCACAAAGAATGTCCAAGTTTGGTGGGGAAGAATTTGACTTGCCCGCCCTGCACAGATCCATGACCTCAGATCCATCGAACACTTTAGGGATGAACTAGACCGCCAACTATGAGCCAGTGCCTTATCGCCCAACATCCATGCTCAACCTCACAAATGCTCTTGTGGCTGAATGGTAAAATAGTAAATCCCTGCAGGTTTCAAAAATCTTGTGTAAAGCCTCCACAGAAGAACTGAGTCTGTAGCAGCAGATTGATGCTCATGGTTTTGGAATGAGATGTTAAACAATGGGCATTTTCTGCAGCAGCCATTTTGACTTTACACGGATGTTAATAATTAGGGGTTACTTGTTTGTTGTAGTTGTTGGATGGTACTTATCCATAGGGAAGAGGAGGAGGAGGAGGAGGAGGAGGAGGAGGACAGACATATAAACTACACAAGGGGCTGCTGTGGGCAGGGACAGCAGCTAAACATATTATAAGTGTACACTATATTCAGAATATTTTCTCCACTACCTTGCCGTCTCGTCTCCTGACAAAAACAGCAATTTTAATCAGTTGGTTTGTTAGTTCGTTTTGTTATTTTCTAACCTTAAGAAACAAGTCAGACAAGAACACAAACAAAACTAACAGATTAAACCAGGTAAGGCAATGAAAACATTCTAAATGAAGCAAACACTTAAACTGATATAGATGTTTTAGTTGGTTGAAATACAGTATGTGTAGCTGATGCCCCCGTCCATAGCAGAAGATTGCTCAGCTTCCAGGCCTGAACTGCTGCCTGCTTCTCCAAACTGGGGTTGTGCCGATGGTATTTACTGTACTGTAGGTAATACACTGAAAAGCACCTCATATACAAACCCACAATACCAGGACCATGAAACTAAATGGCCAACATTGTATTGTTCAAACAGGTCTTCCATGGAAAACGGGTTTGGATGTCTGCATACTTTTACAATATGAAATCCCACTGTGGTTTACTCATGAGTGTGTGTCTAGTTTACAGTATGTGTGGTCAGGTACGCAGGTGTATCCACTTTATATGATTCCTCCATCCTTCACTCTGTGAGGTCGGTGTAGCTTCAGGCATTATGGTGCTCGAGTGTTCTCCATGTCTGCTTTGCAGTTATCATGATCAGGTTAAAGGTGAAAGGCGGCGATGTATTCCTTGCGACCGGTTCCACAGTTCATTATCCGCTCTTAAAGTCTGTTTCACTGCACAAAACTGCCCTGACCCTTGACCCTTTACTGTAGGGCATGCGATGCCCCGGGCTGAAAGTGGCTGCATCGCCATGACAACGAGTGGTTGCTGGTAGGTCAAGATTTATGGTCATTCTGATGCGCACAAACACACACACGAAGCTCTGCACATGCACTAACACGTAAACGTAAATCAGCAGTGTGAGGGCTAATGAACTATGGATCTTGAGTTTTTTTTCCATTTGGCCACACATGTAAGCAAGCCCACCCCTCACACACACCTTTTCTCCTCTTATTTAACATCTTCACACACACACACACACACACACACACACACACACACACACACACACACACACACACACACACACACACACACACACACACACACACACACACACACACACACACACTCTGACGGGCTTTGTTTGGCTCTTGTCGGTCACTCTCCATCGGCTGGTCAGATGATCAATGCTAATGCCTGTTGAGAGTTCTAATGACACACAGATCTATACACAGACGGACTGCACGTTTGCTTTTGTGCTTGCGTGTTTGCGTGTGCGTACATGTGTGCATGGTTGTGCGCATGAGCTAATGTTATTTGTGTTTAGAAATTGCAATCCTTTGATGAGGACGGGTCAGTGCTATTGTTATAAATGAGAGTAAGATTGCAGGGAGGTGACCTCTCCTACTTCACACACACACACACACACACACACACACACACACACACACACACACACACACACACACACACACTCACGCGTGGCTATTTGCACTATTGGCAAGTGGAATTAGTAAATGTATGAGCTACACAGAAACTCATTACAACACGATTAGAGACAAACCTCCCATTTAATCTCATTTAGAAAAGGGTGGTTGCCTGTCAAACACACCCACACACACATACACACAAACTCACTTATGCGCATGCACATATGCACACACATTTGTACTTGCACAAAACCACCCTCTCCATGTGTATGACAGCAGAGGTGTCTGTCATAAAATGATACCCTTATAATCAAATGCTCACCTCACTGGGTAAGTAAGGTGTTTTAAATGACACAGTGAGTCGTTTACATGCATATAATTCCATGTTCATATCACAGCACCATTAAAAAAACAGATTTCTCTACTTGTAGCTCTTCGACTTCTCCCTTCCTCACCCCCTCTCTGTGCCGTTTGTCACCATTCACAGCACAAACCTCACCGTCTCGAGCTCAGCTCCAGACACTGTAGCACAAACTGACATAAATGCAAGCACAAAATATGGGTGCACAAACACAACACACACATATACCCACTGGATGCTGACAGATGAGTTTTTATTTTTGGCTGTATATTCTCTCTGCTGGCAGTTCAGACACATGCGCACACATACATAAAGGAAATATGTATATACACACACACACACACACACACACACACACACACACACACACATATATACACTGACCTTCTCTTTGCTGAGTAGGCAAAGAGTCAGGGGTCACTGCCTGCTGTCAGCCTGTCAGAGAGAGAGGAAGAGAGAGGGGAAGTGAGAAGAGGCAGAGGAAGAGCAAACGTGGTTGGAGGAATGTACAGAATGCAGCTCCTCCGCCTCATTCAATAAAGACTAATGCAATCAGAGGCGGCCCATATCTGTCACGGTTAATGTTGGCTGATAGAGTTGCCGCAATTTAAAATGCTCATGGTATAATGCATTTCCCTGTGCCTCTTACAGACTGATGATGCATCACATCACGCCTTGATGGCTCTTGTAGAAACAGATAACCTGCTCTGCAGCATGCTGAATGAGGCCTCCATTATGCCTGACCATTTTGCTCTTATTTATCTTAATTGGCTACAAAGAAGTTTCATTCCAAGATCCATTTAAAAGACAGAAGCTACCTGAAGTTCACTGCTAAATCATTCAGGATTATTGCAGTATGGGTATAATCATCTGTTATCACTTTGTCAAGCAAAAACAATGGACACAAAGGATAACCGTCACTCTAGCAAACGCATTCTAAAAATGGATTTATGTGAATTTATTCTCAGAATATCTTTACTGCAAAAATCTCCATGTGATCACGTCTCGATTTATATTTTCTATCTTAAAGGGAGACATTAGGTGAATAGGCTAAACATTTGAACTAATAGATATCCCCAGTTGACTGCAACTTTTCTGAAATGTATACGCAAATATGCAAATGAAGCACTTACTTATAAAGTGCTCTATTTTGCTCACATTTCCAGAACAGAAATCTGAACACTGGATAGCGCCTGGTTGTTTCTTTTTGTTCACATATCAGAGACAACGTTTTTTAACAGAGAGAATTTTGGATATCTGTAATAATCATTCCATATATCAGAAAATACAGTCAACAGCCATAAAAAAATCTATTTTTGTGATGCTTTTAGGAATAAAGGGTGATATAAATCAGGCTATGAATGATATATGCACAAACTTCTAGGTAAAAAAAAACTTCAGAATATAGATATAACACTTTCAAGTTTGGTGTATGGAAGTGCTACTGAAATGGAGATTTCTGGCTCAGAGTGAGAAAAACGGCCTTTAAAGAAACATATTATAAAATTCCACACTTTCAATACACTACAGGGGGATTGGGTAAAAGCATTAACCATGAAACTTCCCCAGTTGATTAAGTGAGACAATTATTTTTTCTGTTTTTCTGAACTATTATGATTTAAATATGCAAATTATGCATTATTTATCGCTAACTTTGGGTGGATTTAGGCAACGCAAATAGACAAAGAGTTGTAAAATAGCTTGGGTTTTTTTCTTTCCACTAGTATTTCTGAAAGAAAACATGTTAAGCAAAATCTCCAAATGGACCTGTGCATGCAAAAAGTTATTTTTCCCCTGTAGCATCTTGCCTAAAAACAAGACAAAGACAGTGTGATGATGTTTTTCCAACCTGTTTACAAAATAAGTCAATTTTCCAAAATATAAATGTCACATTTTATTTATTCTAGTGCAGCGTTGTGCTTCATTCTGTCGTCTTGCATCTCAATGAGTCCATTTGTATTGGGAAGAGAATAATCCGACACTGGCAGATTTTTAGAAGAGAGCAACACTTAATAGGCTCAATAGACAAACCTTTTTTTTAAAGATATTTTTTGTTTGCAATGAACATCTCACTGTATTCTATGGGAATTATTTGAGCAATACGTCATTTCACATTAACGTTAATTTTGTTGATGCGGTAATTAGTCTCTGCATATAATAAAAAACACGTTTCTACCAGGATTTTTTCCACTTTATTTTTCATTACACAGGGAATAGATGGAAGAAGTTATTATTTGATAATGCCATCTGGTCCAAAAGGTCACTCTGGCCCGGGGATGGTGGGAGAGAGAGAGGGGGGAGGAACGAGGAGAGGGGAAGGGAGGGTTGAGGAGTGGTGGTTGTGGTGGTGGTCAGTCCAATTGGAAACCAGATGCCGATGTTGAGATAGTTTCCATAGTAACTTCTCCTCCTCCTCCTTATCCAAGTCTCATTCTCTCCACTTCCCTCTGTCTAACACTCCCCTCACACAGAAGAGCACACATGAAAACGTGAACAACTGCATGCTTATCCCCGTGCATGTCTCTGAGGTCAACCCATTTCAGTGTAATATCTGTTGCTCAAATCAATTTGCGCCTTCATGCTCCAGCTGTGTGGTCATACGATATGCTGTGACTCAACCATTAGAGCTGCCTCTCTGCAGATGCTTGCTCTGCCTGAACAGTTACTATATACATACGCAAATATCTGAAAGAGCCAATCCAGACTGTTCAACCCAGTGCAAACAGATAAAGATGACAACAAGTGTACAAAACCAGGAGAGCTGTACGTGTTTAGTTGAAGGCTGCACACAGTTATGT
>NC_139843.1:8187264-8367264 GCF_963691815.1 Echiichthys vipera | reverse complement strand
TTGAACAGCTTGCAGCCTGTTAAGATGCGTTTGTGTATGTGTGAGCATGTTCAGTGTGTGTTCTTATGCATTATAAAAGAGGAAATAGTGTCCTGACTCTAATAGTAGTAGAACTAGTATACAGTAAATATGTGACAATAAACAGCCTGATATAAAAAATAAAACTTTTATGTGGAAGAGGCTAAATAAAAATGTTGTTTCACAAATGATTTAATAACTCAACTCTTAGAGAACGCCCCCCCTTAATACTGTCAAACAAGCCTTTGGTCAATACAGGGCACTGTAATGATGGCCATTACAAAAACGAAACAGCTGCTTAATGAACTCTGCTACCTTGTTATGGCCAATACTGCAAATGCGTTCATTTCTCCCTGCTTAGTTGTATGTGTCATCAGATTTGCTTCAGTTCATTGAAGAGTAAATCTGCATTCTTAATCAATAACACTCTCAACTCCTCCATAGACTTTTTTTTCTTTTCAATGTCAAATATTGCGTTGTGCCATACCGATTGATATTTTAATGACACAAATGCATTTGCCAAAATAGGCAGAGTGGCCTTGCTGTGCAACAAATTGTCACGGACCTGACCTCACACTCCACCCAAGCACCGCTGTCAGCATCACACCTCCCCTTTAGCCAGCCACATTATCACACCCTAGCATTTAGTGGGCAGTGGGATGGCCTAGGTTACCATGGAGACAGGAGTAATAGGAAGACCTCATGCCAGGAGTGTTTCTCCATCCTTGCTCTTCCTTCCTTTCTACCTACCCCCCCTCCTCAGCGTCTTGCTGCCAACAGCTGTTTCAGCTCGTAGTGACTTCAGGCATGTCTGCCACACAAATCTGCTGTATTTACATGTTTATGGTTAGTGGATGTGTGTGTTTGGGTGTTTTTGTATGACAGGCATCCTTAAGGCAATAATTAGTGTGTTGACCACTGGTTTTAATTTTCCAAGCAGGTAGGGAAGGTAGCTGGTGCGCTATGCTCACTTGTGCTGAAATGAGTTTTCGATTGACAGAGAAATAATTAAAGATTGAAGTAGAGCTGCAATCATTGGTCAATTAATCGATTGTTGATCGAGTTGCTTGAGAAGAAGTTGTAATTACTCATTTCAAGCCAAAATGTGAAACAATTGCTCCTTCCAGCTTCTTAAATGCATGTTTTTGATGCTTCTCTTCATCATATTTCATAGTAAGCTGAATATCTTTTTGGAGTGAATAAAACAAGCTCTCTAAAGTCATCACTTTGAGCTGTGAATATTTCAACAGGCATTTTTTTTCATAGACAAAACACTCAGCAAGTAATCTGCAGAAATGAATGAATGAAAAAATTAAGTCAATAAAAATAATCATTGCAGCCTTACATTAAAACTATAGTGCGTAAATTCTTCGTGTCTGTAAATATCCGTTTTACCCAAGCCACTAAAAGAGGAGATAATACAACACTGATTAAGCCGTTCAGCTCCTCTAACACCTCACGGTATTTTTCAGTATTTATACTGATAAACAGAAACTCTCCTTGATAAGTAACTAAACATACTATTCTGTGTTTCTGAGGCACAAAAAAAATACAATAAATACCTCTTCTGAAGAGTCCATTTTTAATTTTTTTGCATCGGCTGTTCTTTAAAATAGCATAAAAATGTTATTGAATTGCGTGCTGGAGGGGTATAGGTGGTGGTGGTGGTGGTGGGGGGGGGCATTTATACCGGGCAATACATCATATTGAGGCACCGGCTGTATCGTTGTAATAACGCAGAAATCCTCTAGGGGGCTTTAGAAGTTACGCACTATAGCTTTAAGTTACTTGTTAAACAAAAATGACAAAGATTCCCCAGTTTCAGGTTCTAAAATGTGAGAATTTGCTATTTTTCTCCTTTTTGTATCATTGTAAATTGAAAAAATGTAAGTTTTCAACTAAGCAATTCATACATCTCACCTTGTACTTGAGTGACATGTTTCCCTATTTCTTTGGCACTGTATCGACTAAACAATGAATTGATTAATCTAAATTATTGACAGATTTATCAGTAATGAAAACAATGGTTACTTGCAGCACTAGTGCTCCACCCTGCATGTGCGGGGCCCTTACATGATCAGCACTCTGCAGAAACTCGGTGCTGCACTGAGAATTATGTTTAATCCAAGCCAGTCTAATCCAGTCTGATGTTTTTGGTGCACATGTAACACAAACATGCAAACACATAGAGAAACACATTGTGCAGGCTCCAGCACCACCATTAGTCACATCACCACTGGGGTACCTACCGGCACTGTAGCTCTACAAACTAAATGGGAGGTGTAGACATTTTACACAAAGGCACTAACCAGATATAATACCCGCTTTGGACTGGCAATTTATCGCACAACAAAAGTCTACTTTTACCTTTTAAGGGGCAGTTTTATATTCCAAGAGTTGCACTCACATTTCAGTTGTGAGTATTGCTGTAGAAGTGCTGAAAGTTTTTTTTTCTCTTAGCAATAGTGGCTGGTGTTTGTAATGATAGTCTCACAAAATGGTTCCAGTCAGGAAGGTCTGCTTGGATGGATGAACACAGGGTGAACAGCACCGTATTTGGTTGTAGTAATTTGCTATCATGTGAAATCATATAGCATTACCAGAATAAATGTTGCTTATATTCTGCATTTCAGAGTTAAGCAGGGTATAGAGTGTGATGGTTAGATGATGGTGGAAATTGTGAATGGCTAAATGGCTATTTTAAAGGGTTATTCATGTATTTTCCTTGGTTACTTACTGGTGATATTATTTTAATTCATGGACATTAGCTCAGGGAAATGATTAAAGAAGGGACAGGGTTATTCCAGTGATCCAGCAGGTTTTCAGACATAAATAAACAGCAGCAAATGGGGCCAGTTAACAAAGCACAAACCATGGACAACAGAGTGCAAACAACGGCTTAAGAGTAAATCTGATGCCTGGTTCTTATCTCAGTCCTCTCTGAATCATGGCATTCGTTCTCTGAAAATAGATACAAAGACATCTGAGAGGAGAATCGAGCAGATGATGTATTCTTTGTGGATGGTTTAAATTTTTGGAAATGCTGTGTATACAACATTTTATTTTAGAAACTGGCCCCATGTACTGTTGTTCATTTCGCTCTGACAAGATGCAGACTCAGTGGGATATCTCCGACCACAGGATCCGCAGGCTGGGCTAATATCCATTCATCAATATCACTACCAGTGAGTTATTCATATCAACTTTATAGTACGTCAAAATAAATCTCACTCCGGAGAAGAGAATCTAAAGGTGGTATCTAAGAGAAATGGAAGTGGATGGCAAAGGGTAAAAGGCATAAATGCTCACACAAAAATAATATGTTACAGCCAGAGTTTGTGGTTGAATTGACCGTATATAGTGGAACCATAGCGAATGGAGATCATTTATGAGTCCATGAGTCATGCAGTTGTTTCGTAAGAGTCATGGCAGTATGGAGTCTGTATAAAGGTTTATCTCTTATATTGTACCTTGAAAATATTGTGTTATTTTGAACCCAGCGACCTCACTGAAGCAGCGCAATAAAGCTTTCAGATGAAATTATAACCCTCTGAAAATTAGCTGGAAAAAAGTTGGTTATGAATCTTTAATATAGAATGAGTATGCTCTGCAGGGAGAAAAAATAGGATCCTTAGGACCGTGTTTGAAGCCAGAGAGAAGTAATTTGACTGTGGCAGTGTTAGTTTTCCCTACACGTTTACAATTACACGATATCTCCAAGGCTCCCTAATAATCCACTTTTATCCACACTTATATTTTTTGCAGATTTGTGAAAATCTTAGAAACATTTGAAAAGCAGTATTGTATACTGTAAGCAGCCCCACAAAGACAGTATATTACTATCTTTCATATCAGTGTGAGAAAAGAGGATTTGTTCCAAAGCACAACAATATGTTAGTTTTGGGGAAAGAATGTAGAGATATAGTGAAGAGAGTTTGGGCCGGGCTTTGCATAAATGTAATTACTGTCTAAGCCATTCTGCCCTCCAGTGAAGGCAGAGTGAACTTGGCTTGTTAGGCCTGGCCTGACTTGCATTGTCCTTGAGGGCAAATTGCTGTTAGCATGCTAATGGCTCCACCTGTTTCTGCCATGCTACTAACACAAGGGCAGAGGCAAGATGAGCACACAGCTCAGAATACACACACACACACACACACACACACACACACACACACACACACACACACACACACACACACACACTGTACTAGTACTGAACAACGCATGCTCCTCGTCTTCCTGCATTGCTAATCCATCCCTACATATTTGATATTTTCCTGCTATTCACGTCATTATTACTGCCATATTTGAATATTAGTGTATGTGTGTCTGTGTGAAAGACAGAGAAAGTGAGAGAGAGGCTGTGAGACTGAATGTATGTATTTATGTATGCGTGCGTGTGTGTGTGTGAGTATGAGTGCGTGTGTTTGAGAGTGTGTGTATGTGTATGTTGCATGCTATCTGTCTGGGGGCTCTGGGGAGAGGACGCGGTTGCAAGGTAAGTTCAGGGGTAAACGGCTCTTGAATCCCAACGTACAGGTAGGAAAGTGTATTTTCACCCACACCCCGTCCACCCCGTTTCTACAAGTATGGGTGGGTATGTGTGTGTTCCTTTATGTAAGTGTATATGTACATGTGGAGTCATATAGAGAGATTGTGTATTTTTTATATATATATCTATATATTTATATATAGACAAACCTCAGTTTTGGCTACCAGTGCAGCATGGTATCCATTGTGACGTTTGCGTGGACGTTGCATGTATATTACCACGGTAACCCTGGACAGGTGTGCATGTTCACTACAGTAAGTAGCCATGGTAGCCCAAGGGCTTAGCATGCATGTTAATGAATGTCTGTCTCTCTCTCTCCTCGCCCGGCCGCAACACCATTCCAGAGCACAGCTACACTCCAGGTAGGTTGCACTTCTATCTATCTGTCCATCTGTCTTTCTCTCGGTTCCTTCTATGTCTGTCTTTGTTTAAGTTTCTCTTCCTGCTCTTTATTCAAACATACTTTCAAACCTTCTTTGCTTCCCATTACCTCTTTTTCCATGTCCTTACATTTATGCTTAAATACACATTTTTATTTTATTTTTTTCTCTATCATCATGTTATATTCACTATTCCTTTCCATTCTCTCTTCTATCTTTCTCATGTCAGTCTTGTCATTTTCATTCTCCTCTCTGGTCTTCGTGTTCTCATTACATTTTCTATTGTGGAAATACAGGTCAAGGTAGCCAGTGTAAATGTATGTTGGTCTGTGTGGGTATGTAGGGGTTGGATGCTGACATCTGGTAAGTTCTACATCCCATGTATAATCATCTGAAGTGGCTCTTGCCTCGAGGTTACAGAGACATACTGTAGGCACACAAATACTGTATACCACTGGCTGTGTGCGTACCTGTTTGTGCGTAGGATCACAGCCTAGGATGAGTAAGTGTCTTCAAAGCAAGTTTTTATAGACATTTTGAATAATTTAGAGGACTCCTACATACACATGCACACACACACTTTTACACAGAAAAATCACACACACACACACACACACACACACACACACACACACACACACACACACACACACACACACACACACACACACTCACACTCCATGATCCTTTGCTGTGCTGACTGTCCTCTTGTCTTCCTTTAAGGTCTGGCACACCTGATGATTGGCGACCAAGGTATGGCCTCCTCTTACCTCACTTCCTGTTGTCCTCTGCTATATCATCACCCCCCTACCTACTCACCCCCGCACTCACAGCTCCCTTTATCCCCTCCCCACTTCATCACCACCTGGCACGGGAAGAAGTTGTCTCTCTAGGCACTGAACTAAGGTCAGTTATTTTCTGTAATTTAGATTTCTTCATTTTAAAACGGTCCCATTTGGACTCATCAAGGATTTCAGTTTTAATTCCCACTGAAATGGATGACTTGCAGTGGAGCAATAACATGATAATAAAAAAATGAAATATGGCCTTAAAGACCATTTTTTTCATTTGATTTATGAGGAGAGTGATGAGCCTAAGAGCAACTTCTGCTGGGATATATACTATGATCATGGCTGCTGATGTGGGAGGGGGTAATGGGAGGGTGTAGACGGCTGCCGATTCGCGGTGCTTGGCTAGTCAGACTTGTCAGGGCTCCAGGTCATGGAAATGGGCCGACTGACTCCATGGACGGTTTGATTTGGTCTTTACTCTTCCACCTCATTTCATTTTCTCTCATCTGTATGTAAGAGTTTGATCGAGAGGATGGGAGCGTTTAGTGTGTGTGCGTGCATGATGTACATGCATGTGTGATCTTACATCATGGTTGGAATCGATTATTGCTGCGTCTTTCAAGAACACCCCACATCCATCCATGGCTTTTTATCGGCTTCAAGCATGTGTTTTGCTCTGCTGTCGCTGATCCTCACATGAGCTCCTGCTCATACATTGGCAAGCACATGTGATTCCGAACAGATGTTCATGTGTATAAAAGTGATGCTTTTATACCTCAACCCCCGAGTTGTCCGGTGTTTTGGACAACCTTCAGAGAAGTGCCACTGTTCTGCCTTTTTGAAACTTGTTCACTGATGAACAAAAGTCACAATGCCACCTCTCTCTTCTTGCCTTTCTTCTCCTACTTTTTGTCTTTCTTTTTTCTGCCCTCTTTCTCACTGTTTGGGACTCCACCCTCTGTGAATTTAGGAAAAAACAGAGGTACCCAACCCCCTAGCCCCCTCCTGATTATTTTATGTGTATGGCTAATGGGCTGTTCTGTTGTTTTTTTTTCGTCGAATGTATTGACAAGCTCTTCTTGTATGTATGGTAATGCAGACCGTTAGAGCTGTTCGGCTTCAAGTTCTCATTTTCAGTTGCCATCATTTTCAGTAAGGTAAGCTGTTGATGCATTAGTGTGCGAGCGTGCTCATACTAAAGCGTGCGTGCATGCGTGTGAATGAATCTGAGCTCCGGCCTACAATGCTTTTGAAAATCTGAAGGTAGGTGCTGCTGGATCTGTCGGCTCTGCATGACGCTGATGAATGCACTGATTGACCCACATAAAGACAGGCCTGGCTGTGACTGGGTTATCTGCATCTATTGTGTTCTTTGATTGGACGAGAGAGGGCATGATGGCGGCTGTCTCCCATTGTGTCGGGGACCGCCATGTATTGGCTGAAATGTGCTATTTCATGAAATGTTCTTCCAAACTGGTGGATAGAAATGTCTTGAATGGAGCACAAATTGTCCTCGTCCATCTATCACAGTGAGACATCTTTACTCTGACAAGTATATTTCTATCGAAGCATTTTTATGTTTGGGTTGCAAAGTAAGCTCCCAGTGCTGGAGTTTCAACCTTCAAATATCTGTCATGAATCATCCAGGTGGCAGTGGAAACGAATTGCTTCACGAGGCTTATGCTCAGTAATTTAAATAACCTACTTAACGACCAACATGTATTAACATATGTTTCCCGCATTATAACACAATGCATTCAGTGCATTTGTGTATAGTGGAAGCCCTCACTATTACGGATGCTTGGATTGTGATAGGCTGAATGTAGAACTGTGGCTGATTTTCTTTCCCTTTTATTTCTTTTTAAACCTTTTGAAGTCTCTTTCAGAAACTGAAAAGGCTGTGTGTTTGTGTGTGTGTGTGTGTGTTTTTGCGAGTGTGTTTTTGCTCTGCATACTGAGGAGTAAAGGCTGTCAAATGGTGCAGACGAAGCCTAGCTTAGGTTAGCTCAGCGTAAAGAGGCTTTTTGAGGTGCCCGCAAAGCTGAAATGAGTTTCTTTGAGGGGGCGGATTGTGCGTGAGGGGTGCCTTTAGAAAGAGAGAGTGTGTGTGTGTGTGTGTGTGCGTGTGTGTGTGTGTGTGTGTGTGTGTGTGTGTGTGTGTGTGTGTGTGTGTGTGTGTGTGTGTGTGTGTGTGTGTGTGTGTGTGTGTGTGTGTGTGTGTGTGTGTGTGTGTGTGTGTGTGTGCGTGTGTGTGTGTGTGTGTGTGTGTGTGTGTGTGTGTGTGTGTGTGTGTGTGTGTGTGTGTGTGTGTGTGTGTGTGTGTGTGTGTGTGTGTGTGTGTGTGTGTGTGTGTGTGTGTGCTGGAGAAATTGAGAAAAGGCGACTGTGCCTGAGAGAAGAGCTAAAGGAATGAATGATAGAGGGAGTAGAGAGGGAAAGAGGAAGCGAGGGAGAGATAAAGTGAGTCGTCTTCTCTCCTGTGATGTAGAGAAACTGCCTGTATCTGCAAAGGGACAGCAGTGCTCCTGTCTGCCCTCCCAGCCCAGTCATTCTGCAAGGGACATCAGCCCTGATGGGGAGCCCTGGACCTTTCCCCTCCTCGATAAAACACAGCAGCCATTCTCCCTGGAAACGATACCCGCAGATCACTAATCACTTTGAGTGGGTGAGAATGCATGAATTGTGGAGGGAAGAAAGAAAAGAGGGAGCCAAATTGGATTTTCATAAGTATCGAGCAGCCAAAGGAAGAGGAAATGGATTTTTTCCTTTTTTGAAAAGTATTGAGCAGCAATAATCTGGATGGAAAATGTGCTTAAAGCCAAGTAGCAGATTTTGCCCTTTTCTCTTCTCTCTGTCTGGCCAAGAATAGACCGTGAAGGGTCCTGGGTGAATGAGTGATTGTAGCTTCTGAATAGGATTGAGGAGTGGCTCTTAGACGTAATTGGCAGCGATGCTTGTTTATGTTGATTTAATAATTTTAAGCCTTGTGGCAGGTTGGATGGTTAATAACAGTTGTTTGTCTGCGTGTCCAAGTGTTCTCAATATCAATCCAACATTCTTTGCACGGCGTAGACAAGTGGTCAGCCTTGCTTAAAGTGACCTTTACACACACGCATACACACACACACACACACACACACACACACACACACACACACACACACACACACACAAACACAAACACACACACACACTTGAACGGACGGACAAACAGACACACTTGCACACAATAACCTTTTCGAGAGCGCCCGCTGAGTAGGTGAGTGTGTGTGTGTCCAGTGTAAATATGCATGAGTAAGGCTGCCTGCACATATTCTTCACGGTCAGTGGATGAAGGCAGGACAGAGAACGTGGTGTGTGTCCGTATATTTGCGTGTGTGTGCATGAGTGCATGTTCAGGGGAGGTGGATTGTGAGTCATCACTTGTGACTCATAAAGCGTCGGCAATCAAAGCGCCTCATTTTTAACACACTATCTTACGTGCAAAAAGACACAGATGGACGCACACTCCGCTACAGACACACACACACACACACACACACACACAGACGTTGTTCAATTTAACACTTTTATTTCTATTCAAAAGGCCTCTTTTGTGCTCGTCCCTCCACCTCGCTCTTGCTTTCTCCCGGACGTACACATGTGCGTGCTCTTCAAAACACACATACTTAAACCCACACAGAGGACAGGCTCCGTGCTGACACTACCATATGTGGGGTTGGGAGTGGTAGCAGACGCCAAGACAAGAGGAACCAGTCACTACCAGCACAGTACAGCATGTCTCCTACCTCTTACTCATCATCATCCAACAGTGCTAATTATAAATCACACTAGGACTGATTATTATTTATTTAATCAGTAATTTTATTCATCAATAAATAAACTAAATTAGAATACATACTTTTGTTATCTAAATTATTTGTATTATAGAATTTCTCAACAACTCTCTCAGGTGTGGCTTTTAGTTTGTAATGCTCAAAAAATATTTCAATTATTAAACTAGTCAATCATCTGAAAAAACATTTATATATATATTTATATATTCTATTAATTTATAGAAGTTTCTTCTTTAGCAAAAATGCAAAACATTCACTGATGCCAGCTCCCCAAATGTGACGATTCCCTGCTTTTTGAATTTAATATCATTCAGGGTTACAGCTAATAATTACTTCATTATTGATTAATCTCCTGACTATCGGGCAATAAACTATTTGTTTTGTTTATTAAATGTCAGAAATCTGTGAAAAATGCCTGATGTAATTTCCCACAGCCCAAGTCTTTAAATTTGTCCGTCCAACAATCAAACCCCCCAAAATATTCAATATACTATCATGAATGATAAAGAACAGCATCAAACCATATTGTTTATTAGATTATCAGACTAAAGGATGAATCAGTAAATTGAAAAAAATAATGAGCGGATTAAACTGCAACAAAGTACTCGTAACCAATCATTACTTGCAGTAGAAAGCAATGCAGGAAGTTGCCTCATGTCTGTGCCTGTAGGTATAGTGAATTAACTGCCAATGTGGCTGAAACACAGCATAATCGCAAAATCTGACCAGATTCAAGAGAATCTTTTCATTATATTTTCTTACAGAAAGTATACGTATATCTTGTTTGCATTTGCCAGAATTCTACGACTGCTAGTAAAATCATCTAAGCCTTGAAGTAAAAACAGTATCTGTCAATAAAATATATTTTCCAGACACACATTAGCCACTGTAGTTGTAATGCTTACATAATTTAGCAAGACGAGCAAGTGAGCAGCACTCAACTCGACGTGAGAGAGAGCCGCTTGGTGTTAAGAGGCAAGTGTCTGGTGATTGGCTGCCTGCCCGACTGACTGGCATGAATTTGGCTCCTGATGGCCACATCTTGAGCTGTGAATAAAAAAAAACTGTTAAAACTAAGTTGTGCCCCCCTCTGGCCATTGGCAGGGATAAAGCAATTGCAACAAAGTTTTTACTGCAAAATGCACAATTTTTCTGGATATGCCCTTAGTCCCTAATGGGGCTAATTCTGCCTCCACTCTCTGCTCCTAACACCCGTTACAGTTCTGTACTACAACCCTCATTAATGCTTAACACCCATGCAGCTCTTGTAATGAAAGGCACAGCCCCACATACAGAGCTCTACCCCCAAGTTATCAGGGCGATGCACAGTTACAGAACTCACCATGGGAAATATAAAGCAATCCCACTAGTAAATGTATACATTTACTAGTAATTGTATGCAATTACCATCCTGTTAGCAAGTATGCATTAACATATTCGCACATTCACCGCAATGCTAATAGGAAACGCACAAAGCCGTTGCACCCTGTAATCGCCTAAAAATAAAGACATCAAACGGACTCCCCGTTTACAGAGGATGAAGGGAAAAGATAGAGCGGAGCCTGACTGCAAGTGTGAGGGAGGGGTGGGAAGGATAGGGTAAAGGAGTGTAGAAAAGTGATGGTGAGGAAAGATAGGAACGCATTCAGAAAGTGGGAAAAGAGAGGTGGAAAGAGAAGGTCGGAGACGCAGAGGGAGACAGGAAGGGAGATAAGACTGCAGCGTTTCTCAGCAGGGGCGATGCATCTCTCCTTGGGCTCCCCGACTTGACACAGTCTCGCATCAGCCAGAATGGTATTCATCAGTGATGCAGATACACACATACACGTACACAAACTCCTTTTTTTTTTTTTTAGAAACAGGCAAGTTGGTGCTCCAATTGTCTGCTACCTGTTCTAGCAATTTCCATTGTAGCTGAGTGGGGGCTGAGGGTGCCCAATTGGCGATTCACTCCAGTACCCCATCTGGCATTTGAAGTTCATTTCTTTGCTGTTCGCCAAAATAAGATCAAACACATACACACACTTACACTCACAGGCGTTGCACACACACACACACACACACACACACACACACACACACACACACACACACACACACACACACACTCATTTACTCGTAGTGCTTGTCTGGAATAACTACGAAACCGGAAATAGCCACAGCATTCATTAAAAACCCATTACAATACCTTTATGAAAATTGGTCTTTATGCTCTTGTTATTTGTTAACAACCTGCTGTAAGGGGTTTCATTAGGAGTGTGTGTGTGTGTGTGTGTGTGTGTGTGTGTGTGTGTGTGTGTGTGTGTGTGTGTGTGTGTGTGTGTGTGTGTGTGTGTGTGTGTGTGTGTGTGTGTGTGTGTGTGTGTGTGTGTGTGTGTGTGTGTGTGTGTGTGTGTGTGTGTGTGTGTGTCACAGTGCAGTATGGGTATGGATTTACATGCATGAATATCTGAGCATTGTTATGTGTCTGTGTGGATATATTTAACTGCTTGTATGCACAAATGCAGATTTTCTCAGTGTCTTTTCTAGCGCTTTAGCTCGTTTCCTTGCATTTATATGCCATGATATGTATGTTTGCTGTGTGTGCGTGTCTAACACGGATGAAACTGACTCTGATCTTATCCAGCTTAAGACAAATACACTGTTCCGCCTGCAGACATTGTCATGGAAACAAGCTGGTTTCCCTGGGTACCAGAGGGTAGAGAGAGAGAAAGAGAAGAGAGAGAGAGAGAGAGAGAGAGAGAGAGAGAGAGAGAGAGAGAGAGAGAGAGAGAGAGAGAGAGAGAGAGAGAGAGAGAGAGAGAGAGAGAGAGATGCTGTTCATTGTTTTATCTTGAAGTGACATTCAAAGGGATTACCAATTTAAGATATTTAGTTATGTTCTATTTGTGTCTCAAGGAAATTCACTTTGCAAAGACTATATCTGCTCAAAACCATTTTAATATATTTTACCTAGCAAAAATGCTTCTTTTGAGTCTTTTTTATCACTGTAAATTAAATATCACACTGGACTCTTTGAAATCGCTGCAGGTATTTTTCACTGTTTATGTCAATTGTATTTTAGGTAAAGCAGAAATCAACAACTACTTTTATGATCAATTAACAGTCATTTTTCAAGCAAAGATTCTCAAAATTTGATGATAATAAGCTTTATTTGTATAGCACCTTTCATACAGCATATACAGAGATGTACTTATACTTATAATAAGTAAATAACATGACATAAACAGACAGACTGAACATAAAACAGGTACAGAAAGTGATACTTAATGGAAAATACTGTGACATGGAAAATAAAACCCACTTGATGATAACAGTAAAAAAGTAAGATAGAATAGGCAAGGACAGTTTATTTATAGAGCACATTTCAGCAACGAGACAATTCAAATCTCTTTAATCAAGAGAAAATAAAATATATAATATATATTATACAAGAATAAAATATACAGTGGCAGTGTAAGAAATGAATACTAGGATGGAAAGTAAAATCCATTGAATAATCATAATAAAGTATTGTAATGTGTAGTATATAGTAAAGTATGTATAGTAAAGTATAAAGTATTTTACTAAGATTGCACTCATTACCAATTGATGGTTCCATCTTCTCAATAATGAGAATGTGTTTCATTATTTTAATATCATAGTAAAGTAAATATCTATAGAGTGTTTGTTGGACAGAACAAGACATTTGGTGACACGCGTTGGGCTTCGAGAAATAGTGATAGGCCTTTTGACACCGTTTAATGTTTTACAGACAAAACAATTAATTAAATTAGAAGACTGTAGATTACCGTATTTTCTGCACTATAAGGCGCACCAAAAAACCTTCAAATTTCTCAAAAGCCGACAGTGCGCCTTATAATCCGGTGCGCCTTATATATGGACCAATATTGAGCCACGACAGGTCTCGCAACTACGGTGAGCAGCCGCCGACTCTATTTTCCCCCGTAGAAGAAGTAACGTGCGGTGCATGTTGAGGTATATGACTGCGCAAAGCGTGCCGTTTCATTTCCATTTGTGAGTTTGTGTAAGGAGCCCAAAATGGCTCCTATTAAGAGACACGCTTACGACGCAGAGTTTAAACTCAAGGAGATTAGTCACGCAGTAGAACACGGGAATAGAGCAGCAGGGAGAGAGTTTAACATGAACCAATCAATGGTGCGGAAGTGGAGGAAGCAACAAGATTACCTGCGCCAAGTAAAGAAAACTAAACAGAGTTTCCGAGGGAACAGAGCGAGATGGCTACAGTTGGAGGACAAACTCGAACAGTGGGTTGTTGAACAGAGAGCAGCAAGTAGAAGTGTCCGTACAATCACTATTGGACTGAAGGCAACAGCGCTAGCCAATAATATAAGCCCCTCACTTGACACAAGCCCCTCACTTGTCACAAGCCCCTTGCTTGACAGAAGTGACGCAAAAGGGTTTTTTTTCAAGTGAGGGACTTGTGTTAAGTGAGGGGCTTGTGTCAAGTGAGGGGCTTGTGCTCCGGGTCTGCAGCTTGATGCTACTCGCGCTAGCACGCAAACTTAACATTAATAAATTTAGAGGCGGTCCTTAAAGAAACCCCAGCCTCGACTGTAGCGTCTATTCTATGCGCCTTATAATGCGGTGCGCCTTATAAACGGAAAAAGTTTCAAAATAAGCCGTTCGTTGAAGGTGCGCCTTATAATGTGGTGCGCCTTATAGCGCGGAAAATACGGTAATAGAAAATAAGTTTCAAGGCGGTATAAGCTGTATATCTCCATGTTGGAAATGAATGTCTTCAGTTTAACAACAACAACAAAACAAGGAATGAGAGCTCAACATTGCAGACAGCCAATCTGTCACTTGTGTCCTGACAGTAATATCCTCCTCTACAGTATTGCTCCCTTGGCTGTGATGTGATAGCCCAATCGGTTTCAAAGCCAGATGCTGTATATCACCGAACAGAGATGGAAACGGCAGTCATAGCCTTTAGTGAACTTGGCTTTATAGATTTTCACACTTTAACTTAATATACAGACTATGCATATGTTAGCATACATTTACATACATTTCCTACGCTGGTCATCTATCTGTATACTGTATGAGTGTATAGTTAATCCACCTGTCTGTTATTAAGGAAGGGTGCCCTCATGCAGGATGTTTGAGTTTATGCTGTGCGTGTTCGTGCGTGTGTGTGCATTTGCGTGTGTGGACGGTCTGAGAGGAGCTGATAGCAGAACTGCATGGTGGGCTAAAAACGAGGTGCAGGGGAATTGCAGTGTGCTATCTCCAGAATGACAGGGCTGCCATGATTGAGGCTTGCTACACTAGGATTTAGATACACCAGCATTTTTCTGTTTCTTTCTCTCTAGCCAGCCATCCCTCGCTCTCTGCCACTCCCTTCCCTTGTCTCTCCTTCCACCCCTCTACCTCTTTCTCTTCCATTTTGTGTTACCCATCTCAATGAGTCTACTTGCCCCCCCCCCCCTTATTTTTTATTCCTTCTTCTTTCAAATTCCCTCCATGCATCTTTCCCTTTTTCTCTACCCTGCATCTTTTCCACCCTGCTCCCCCTATCAGGTGCTGTATAATATAGGCTCCCCTGATGTGCTCCCAGCCTCCATCCGCCATTTTGATTCAGTACAGCTGTCCATGATAATGTACTGTTCACTCAATCACTCTTTCTCTCTCGCCCTCCTTCTCCATCTTCTCTCTCTCTCTCTCTCTCTCTCTCTCTCTCTCTCTCTCTCTCTCTCTCTCTCTCTCTCTCTCTCTTTTTTTTTTTTTTTCTCTTCCTGATGCACACATGACATACAACACATTCATATTTGCTGTAGCCCCTGTAAAACAGGGTTGCCATGGAAATGAGAAATTAGTGTGTGAAATCTTGAGGAGGAAACCCATGAGAAGAGACAAAGCCATATGAGACACACACTCGCCATGTGCACACACACACACACACACACAAAGCAAGCTGAGTGATGTGTGTTTGATCGTCAGAGGGGCGGTATAGCTGCAGCTGGTCTCAGTAGCAGCACTCATCAGATCAGTTATTCTCTCTCTCTCTTTCTCTCTCTCTCTCTCTCTCTCTCTCTCTCTCTCTCTCTTTCTCTCTCTCTCCCTCCTGCCTCCCCACAGGCTTCTTTATTCATTAGAGCAGTAGTTTAATGATAGCCTTAAAAAAGTCCAATGCCAATCATCCTCCAGCTTTACATTATTGCCTGCTCCAACTGTAGCCTCTATATAGTTATTAATTAATGTCTGTCTTCTTTACCATAGTAGTTCCTTTCCTGGTTATTTCTTACACAATTCCCTCCCCACCCTCCCTCCCTCTATTTCTTCCCGCTCTTCTCTTCTGCTTTCATTTTTTGTCCTTTCCTTTTGTAACTTAATACAATCAGTGAGATTGTTTTTTACAGGCTGGGTAAAATGAAAAACATTTTAAGCCAGATAAGGCTGCAATTTAACATTGGTATCAATATCACTTAAACTGTTCAACTCCAATAATACTTTAGTTTCTAAAATGCCAGAAAATAGCGCCCATCACGATTTCCCTGAAACCCAACTCTTCAGATGTTGTGTCTAACTACGGTCCAAAATGCTAAATAATGAAATTTACAATCATATAAAATCAAATCTGCATATTTTAGAAGCTTAATGTCACATTTTGTTTGAGTAATATGAAGCGTTTCAGACAGATATTGAACACAGGTATATTCAGACGGACGGTATGAGAGACATAAAGTGTTTTTTGAATATTAAAGCATGTAAACATGTTCAAGAAGAAGCCCAAAATACAAGTAAGAACCTGAAAACCTTTAAAACAAACAATTTATTCTCAAGGTTGTTGGCAATTAAACCTTTTTCAAATTACCAATCAATGAATTGACTTCATCAGTGCAGTACTACGGTCAGGCCTTAAATACAACCACGCCACCAGCAACATTTAAGAGATTGTTAAGAGATTTCATTTTCTCTCACTCAGTCAGATGGTTTCACTTACATATGAGAGCACTTGAAAACAAAGAAAAACATCTACAACCAGGCCTCATATTCAGCTGGTCACAGTTAAGGAACTATAAAGTCAGTCACGGCATACGAAATCATCAAGAAACAACAGACAAATGAAGCTTTACAATCCCCACAGTAAAATGAAATAGCCCAGCTTGAGAGATTTATTTTTCCTCCTCTTTACTTAAGAACTTCTATTTACTCACGTAGTGTCATTAAGATCAAGGTCTCTTTTGCAGTGAGCACAATGAAGAGCGCAGATACAACTCCACAGTCAGCCCACGATTTGTTAAACAACTGATGAAAAGAAAATGACAAAAGCCATATAAAATATCAGATATGGGTGCTTAAGCTTAGCTTGAGAGATCTGCATTCTGTCCCTCTGTTTTCCCTTTCACTCTCTCCTTTCTCTGTATTCCTTCACCCCCCTGTTCGCCTGCTTTGATCGACAGTGCTCTCCGCAGGATGAAGTGTGACATGTGGTGTGTATGTCAGTGTCTGTCTCACTGTTTACTCTGAGCTAATACTGACTCACTCCATTAATCTGAGCTACAACAAATCCACTCCAACCTGCCCACTTGAGAGTGTGCGTGTCTTGTGTGTGTTTTACAGTAGGCGTGTCTGTACGGGGAATACATGCATGCACAACACATGTTCTTCATTGTGTTTGTGTCAACCAATATGCATTTTCCCGTCTGATTTGTGTGCATGTGCCTGTTGTTGTTGCGGGCCAGAGCTTCGAGATCGATGCAAATGCTTTATGTGCTCCTGTCTGGTCTAATGACATGTCTGTAAATTAGCAACAGAATGGCGGAGCACCACACTGAAACCTAATGGAACCTCTGTAAATTACCGCTAGAATGCTGCTGGACGGCTGCGTGTGTTCTCATTGTGAACAACTTCCCCCCCTCCACACACTCCATCACCTCATCTACATTTGTCTACATGTCTGCTGCCTGTGTGGTTGTGTTAGCATTTGTGGCTGTTCTTTCCGTGTGTGTGTGTGTGTGTGTGTGTGTCTGTGTGTGTGTGTCCCTCCTCCTCCTTGCTCTCGCTCTTCTCAGTAAAGACTAGCCTGAGGCCCGAGTTGGTAATAGCTTTTCTGACAGCAATACACCAATATTTACAGAGGCCAGCACCCACCCACGCCCCCGCACATTTCATACGCACATAAAAAGCCCCTACTTGTCTGCACACATTCACATGCGTGAACACAAGTTGCACACTTTTTCTTTTCGAGGCATGCTCTCACACACACACACACACACACACACACACACACACACACACACACACACACACACACACACACACACTCTTAATTAACATGCTGGGAGGGAAGAAATCACACACTAGGGGGAATTCACACACATGCTGGCATACAACTTGTTGTTTCTTGCTCGTATATTGGCAGTCAGATTTAGGTTTTTTTCATGCGACAGAATCAAAGTAAGATAATTTGCCACAATTGCTCTTTGAATTGTGATATATTCTCAGTTTTTTCCTTCTCATTATTCTCTCCATGTTATATTCACTCAAGTGCGGCCAATTCCATTTCAGCACTCTTCTCTTTGCCTCTCACTACCTTAATAACCTATTACACTTCAGTCTATTCATTATGTGGCAACCCCCCACCCCCCCACCCCTCCACCTCTACAGCGGCACCTCACCTAGTGTCTGTCTTGTTCCAGCTTGACCTAGTGTGTGTGTTAAATTCCCCTCTGTTCTCCTCATTATCGTGAACTACAAGTTAGTGGTTATGCCAGAGGCTCCACAGAGCAGAGAAAAAGAGGCCAACGAGACGTGCTGAAGAGGAATGGTGGCGTGAGGCTTAAAGGGAGGTGTGAGAGGTATAGGGATGATGGTGAGGAGAGCAGATGCGGAGGAAGGGTGATCCTGTGGGGGGATGGGTGTGAAGGAGACAGATAATGTCGCCCTTGCTTGTGGATGCCGGCGCAATAGTATGATCGTTTTTTTCGCAGATGTGTGTGTAGGTGTGCGTATTTGTTCCTCTGCTGGCTTGCGTTTATGGCTGTGCACTACCATGTGAGTAGGTGTGAGAGAGTAGATAAGAGAGTGTGAGCTTAAGGATGATGGATTGCGAAACCTTGGTCTCGTGTCTTTGGGGGTCAGTGAGGGTGTGCAAGGTAAGTTTCCATTGGCTGCCTGCTTGTTATCCTGCTTTCTTATTGGCCTATCGTGCCTGCTTTGGCTGCCAAGATGCTTCCCAGCTGCTGTTCTCCATCATCATGCTTCTCACAACCTTTCTAACCTCTACTACTACTACTGCACGAACACATGCACATTCTGGCTTTTCCGGAGAACATTTCGAAATGAACCATGTTGTCAAACAAGTACACATCACTTCAGACTGCCAGCACAGCTGTTCTCTCAAAAGGGAGTATGGCAGGTTTCATAACGAGTTTGGAATGCAACAGACTCACGACTGTCTCTCTTACATCCACGCTGTTTAATCTCCAACCCACATGAGTGATCAAAGCTTGTTTACACACAACTCCGTGTACGATTAGAGGTATGGAAGGAAGTGTTCCTTCCAAGTGCTGGCATCAATGAGGCTTTGCTTGACAATAACAACATTTTCAGCATATTGAACAATATGTTTTGTGCCACACATCTGAATCAAATTTACCCAGGCCCAGCAGAGCTTTGTTTTACTCAGCTGACTCTGAAGAAACACCCACCATTTCATCATTTTTGAGCATACTGTGAAGAGCAGTGTGGGAAGAAGCAATGTAGCTTGGATATTGTAGTAATCATTATGATATTGTTCAACAAAAGTGTAATGGCTCCACACTTTTTTGTTTTCCTCTTCCTTCCTTGTTCTCCCACCTCTCCTTTTTCTATCTCAGCTCGTGAAGAGTATGTTGCCACCTTCAAGGGCTCAGAGTACTTCTGCTACGACTTGTCGCCCAACCCCATCCAGTCTAGCAGCGATGAAATCACGCTCTCCTTCAAGACGCTGCAGCGCAACGGCCTGATGCTGCACACCGGCAAGTCAGCTGACTACGTCAACCTGGCACTGAAGAACGGAGCCGTATCACTTGTCATCAACCTCGGCTCCGGGGCCTTCGAGGCCTTGGTTGAGCCCGTCAACGGCAAGTTCAACGACAACGCCTGGCACGACGTCAAGGTCACCCGCAATCTCAGACAGGTAACCAGACAACAGGAGGTGGAGGTGTGAGCGACCAACCAAACAGGAGAGGAGGTCAGGAGATGTAAAATTAGTTACGATATTGATAAGCCTTGAAGAAGAAAGAATTAAAGGGTCAAAGGAAGGGACAATAAGATTGTTGATCGACAAATGGATAGAAACATGCTTGGATTTCAGTGAGTGATGAAATGATAAGCAATCAACAGGAAATTGATTGACAATAATTTTATTTATTTTTTATTAATCCTTTAAGTCATTTATCAAGCAAAAAATGCCAAACATTTGCTTGTATAAGCTTGTCAATTGTGAGGATTTTCCACTTTACCTAGTTTTATATTATTGTGAATTTTTGACCAAACCAGAATTATGAATATGTCACCTTGAACTCAAATTGTGTTCGGCATTTTTCATTATTTTCTGACATTTTATAGTGTAATGATTAAAGTCCCCATCCTCAAATTCCTTATGTTTATGTCCCCTAAAATGTCTGACCTTGACTATAATGACTTGATTCTGCGCAAAGAGGGTGTCTTCACATTCCTCTACTGTCAGGGGAATTGTCTGCACTTCCCAGAAGATCCCAACGTACACAGAGCAAGCTAGATTAGGTACGCCACTAATGCAAAAACCAATTTAAATCTGTAAAAGAAACCTGAAACCTCCAGGGCATAGCGGACATGTCAATAGCAGTAGTGCGAAAAGCAGTCAGATATTATCGGGTGTTTCACAAACACTAACGCTGTTTCAGCCACTGCCAGTAACACGCTAACAAGCTAACAAACAACATAAAGATGCTAACTGCACTAACCATTCTGATACATCTGCTAGTGGCTGATTTTGGTGCCCTACAGTCTCCTCGTTTGAGTCTGGAAGCCCAAACATGTATGGCTGAATCTCTTTGAGGTTTCTTCTAACAGAGAAAATAGACCAGACGGAAAAACTACTACTACTATAGTGTGCAGATGGCGGCACTCTGCTTTAGGCTCAAAGCGCTCTTTTACTGGTTGACAAGAAGTGATGATGGGCGGGATGGAGGCCAGATCCAGAATTTCTCCATGAGGGAGAAAGAGCAGATATCCTTCCAGTCCTTGTTTTACTTTTTATGAGGGCAAACCATGTTAAACTAAATTTCATTATAGCAGAGTAGTTTTATCTATGTTAAAACATGTCTGGAGGGGTACTTTATTTTGTAAATTTGAGAAATAATTGACATATTGACCAAAAGTAGAAATGATTGTTAGTAGCAACGTTCATTGTAACTCCCTGGTAAGTAGTTTCTGTGTGTATTTGACTTTGGTGAACCACAGTGACGGCTGCAGATGTTTCAGAAGCAGTGGGCAGCAGAAAAGACTTTAGTCCGCAGCAAGAAACTAATCAATGTAGAAGCTACGGTCAGCGGTCTGTTGTCTATCTGCAGTGATGCTGTGGTAGGAAGAAAATTCCTGAGGTATTGGTCTTAGTTTACAGTGGGTTAACCACCAGACCAGCACTGCTTTCAGCTCTAGGTGAGTGTTTTTTCAATTGTGCGTGTGTGTGTGTGTGAGAGTGAGTGAGTGATTGAGTGAATGAGTGAGAGAGAGAAAGGGAGAGTGAACTAGAGAACACTGAGGGTCACTTGCACTCAGGTGCTTGTAACCCACCTGTGCCCTGCCTCTACCGTTTGCCTGTTTGTACTACTAACTTGACTACTAACTTTACTAACCTGCTAGTGAAACTAACCACCATCCATGGAATGATTCATTCTACTAACCTAACCTGTGCCCTTCTCCTAGCGAAACCACTCCAACCAACCTACTAACCTCACCAGAGGCTTTCTAGCTTTCCTTTTTTTGTTCCCGAAGTTGTTCTGTTCACAGTTTTTTGCTTTCCTTTCTCCCCCTTTCCCACAAAGCACTCAGGCATTGGACACGCTATGGTAAACAAACTCCATTGTTCGGTAGATATCATTCTAATTGTTTCTTAGTTTGGGTTTGCCCCGTGTCTATTTCCTTTTGAACCATAGACTTCAAAACTAAACCAAAAAAAGGATAAATGCGGTTGGTAATCTTTTACGCTTAAAAAGCCCCCTTCCTCCCCCTCCTTGCCAACCACTTATTTTTCTTTAACCCCCCCCTACCCCTTTCTTTACCGTTTTATTTTCACCCCATCACTCTGTGACTGACATGTAGGCGTGCTCTGATTGGCTCATCCCTCACCTGCACGCAAATGGCGAGCAACCCTCCTCCCACCCCCTTGCCTGCATGGCGTGACTCAGAAACCCTTCCCCTCTCTGATTGGTCCATCAAATGGATAGAGAGGTCCTTCCTTCCCCTCCTTTATTTTCTTTGGATTTTTTGTCCTACACTCTGCCACTGCATGTTCTCCATGGTGCCTCTGATTCATCCTCTCCTCAGTTTTTTTTTATCTGCTGTGTCCTCTTTGCCAGTGGTTGCATGCAGATAGAGGAACAGGCTGCATGTTTATATATTTATGTGCGTATGTGAACATGTGGAATGAGCCGTAACCCATCTAACACCTGTGCGTGTGTGTACATCAATATGTGTGTGTTCGTCCATGTGTCATATCATTGAGACTCGCTGATCTAACAAACCCCCCAGACCACAAACTAACTATCTAACACCATCATCACAACTCACCCTAACAGCACAACAACATAACCTCATTCACAACTACTAACAACATTGAATTCATTAACCTTAACCTCAGTAACCCAACACAGCTTGGCCTGACACAAATCGCACTACTGTGGCTGCCAGCAGTGCAACAACTAACAACTACTAACAAGTAAATAGTACTAACACCTACTGCAAAGCACGAAGAAGCTTGTGGAGACTTTACTAACACCTGCCTGGCTGGGCAAGTTTGCCTGGCAATGATGAGCACCTTGAGTGAGAAGGAAATACTGTAGGACTTATGGACTTACATGTAACAGGGTTGGGAAACAGTGCAAGCTAAAAGCCCTTTACAGGCTATTATACAGTAGAGTAGACTGGTTAAGTTGTAAGAACACCAGTGTCAAGTTCACTTTTAGGGGGGGAGTATTAAGGAAAGTTGTTGTTAGTATATTAGGAAGTAAATCTGGATGATCTTCAAACATAAAGCAGCTTAGAGTCAGGAGAACTTTTAATGCAAAGAATTGAATTAGCCGGCAAACAAGGCAAGGAAAACCTTTTAATGTGATGCTGCACAAATTGTGTTGGCTTGGTCTGTTTTGTAAAGTCAGTTCAGTGCAGGGAAAGAATAACAGACTGGTTTTGAGGTTTGGGTATGAAGAGTGACCGTCCGTCAGTGGTGGCCCTGAAGCTTTGGGTATCAGTGAATCTTTATGATTCACGCACATTTTGTATTATAGACTTGGACAGGCAGAAGCAGTCAGACCACGTAGTTTAATTCAAGATGTACTTCACAAGTGGTAGATAGGGCTCCAGATTGTGTTACTAACAGCGGGCAGTGGAGTGAGTGGCATTTAGCAGTGTGTAGCAACACATTTCTACTGTCAGGAAAGGTGAGAGGCAGCACCACTCAATTACACTACACAGTTAGCACTGATCCACACCAAAACAAAGTCCCAACAGCACAACTAGCCAATTCTCCAAACCAATAATCAGGCCTTCTCCCTTCCACAATGCATACACATTGGTTACAAGAGTAACGGGGGCTAATTTGGCTGGTCAGCGCCTAGCTAGTGCTTAGCGCTGCCTTTGGTGTGAGTATATAGCGTGTCCTTTCCCTGTGCTTTGTTGTGTAGGTGACCATCTCTGTGGACGGCATCCTGACCACCACGGGTTACACCCAAGAGGACTACACCATGCTGGGCTCTGATGACTTCTTCTACGTGGGAGGGAGCCCCAGCACTGCTGACCTGCCCGGTTCTCCCGTCAGCAATAACTTCATGGGCTGTCTCAAAGAGGTGGGATGTGTGCATGATGTGTGTATATTACCTTAGTTCAGGAGCAGTGTGGTTGAAAAAATAGCATATTATAGTTAGATTATTTTTGCTAGTATCCAGTATGTTTGCAAGATGACATATAGTAAATAGTCAAACTGCTTTATATCAGGCTCAATCTTATCTCCAATGAGTCATGTTTGTTTTAAACTACAGTTCTATTGTATTTCTATTCATTTTCTAATCTATTATGTACAGTATGACTAGTGCTCTTATTGCGGTGACTAGTGCAGTTGACCCTGTGTTCACATTCATATGACTAATAAAACTTAAAACAATTTGCTCAGAATTATTGATTTAGATCATTTACAACATTCTACAGAAATATAATGTATCCAAACATTGTAATTAATGCCAAGTGCATACACCCACACAGATTTCTGTATACTCTCAGAATTTTAAGAACGAACTTTCCTCCAGTACCTTCTCTTTTCCAACCTTCCCTTTCTGTCACGTATCAACAAAAAAAAAATTACACACTATCTTATGCAGCACACACACACACACACAAAAAGACACACACACACACACACGCACACACACACACACACACACACACACGCACACACACACACACACAGACACACACGCACACACACACACTAATACACACACACGCACACACACGCACACACACACACACACACACACACACACACACACACACAGAAATGCTTCCATTTGGCAGTCTCACACAGTCCCAGACACACACACCCTCCCCAGCATCAGAGAGAATCAGTGATGAGTGTCGTTGAGGGAGTAGATACAGCACTAAGCACTAACATGCTAATTAGCTACGCCACAGAGACGCTCCATCCATCCGCTTTGCTTGAAATGGGCCACAACACTGCCACAACAAAAACTCACATGGCACGCTGATGAAAACACACAAATACACTTGCACGTACACATAAACACAATCTTAGCATGTCTCCACAGATGAGCGGAAATGCACAAAAATACCCACCAACACACACAAATAGTAAGGCACAAATAAACATACATATGCATACACATCACCTGACACGACAAAACTCCCAAATACATCCTCGCAACCATTATATACACACCCTGTCTGAGTCTCCCTTTCAATTCACACGGACTCACACAGAGGCATAAACAAACAACCAAACAAGCCGACAGATGATGTGCCAAACAGAGAGCTATCTGTATCAGTGGTGAATGCGCTCTGTGTTGCTTCATTAAGACTGATGGCGTTTAAACGAGGCTGCCGCTGTCAAAGTGAACCCTCCACTGGCACATTTACATATTTAATACAATGATATGATAATCCGTGTGAGCAAATTAAGATGTATGCAGTGAATCACGCGCATGAACGATCACGGCTGCAACAATTTTGTGCATTGGTTGCATTGCACACACACACACACACACACAACCACACACACTAACAACTCACTGCACACTTGCAGCACTTACGTTCCCTCTTCGCCCGACCCACAGACACAAAAGGACAGACATACAAAAATAATTCAAAACGGAAGTGAAAAGCCAATGCAGAGGAGAAATGTGTTGTTGCTCACAGATCATAGAAAGAGGTCTGGATTAATAAAGCGGCGCCTGTGTGTGACCATCTCCCTCGACATCAAAATGCTCAGCACAAGCACGCTCTTTACACTCATGCTGCTCAGTCAGAGAGCGTACTGTGTCAGGAAAGGGAGCGAGAGAAACAGAAAAGGGAAGAAAAGAGAGAGAGTAGTGGCAAGGACAAATAGGAGTTATCAACATATGAGGCTGGAGTGGCTCGCTGCTTCTAAGGATGTCATTTCAAATAAAAACACCAGAACACTTGAATAAAAAAAAAACTGTATCTTGAGTTGAAAGATTAATGGATGTCTGGTCATATTTAAAGTGTCTGGTTCCCTCTTTATCTTTTTGGCATTTTCTCCTTTCTTTTTTCTTGTGAAAAGGTTAATCAAAGCGTTTCTTATTCTTTTTGCTTGCTCATTGTTATGAAACACAAAGGTTGAATAAAGAAAAATTACAGTTTTGTCCCACAGTATTTATATAGGGTAAATCTAATGAACAAAAGGGAAGAAAAATACTCTGTTTATCCAATCCAAAGGTGAATTGTTATTTTCTCTTCAATCCTGTCCTCTGAAGGTGGTGTACAAGAACAATGATGTACGGTTGGAGCTGTCTAGACTGGCTAAACAGGGCGACCCAAAGATGAAGGTACGTACTTTCAACATCATGTACAACTTCAACCGGACACATTATCCTCTTGAACACAAAACACAGACATAATTTTGTATCAAAACATCCTGTCAGGCCCTGTGAGACTTACGCTGTATGGATTTTAGGTAAATGGGATTACATTTTTGTGAGGTAGCCATCAGCGTTTGTCTTTTAGTCAGTACACAGCTGGAAGCAACTGGCTTTATTTCAATCCGGGACTACAAAAGAACCATTTTGGTCTTGATGTTCACTGGACATCAGTTTAGCAACTTGTTTTTGAAATGCTTGAACCCTTAAACATTTGTTTTTATGATACCTTCCCCAGGTAAGTGGGGTGGTGTCCTTTAAGTGCGAGAGTGTGGCCACGCTGGACCCCGTGACCTTTGACACCCCAGAGTCCTTCGTGGCGCTGAACAAGTGGTCAGCGAAGAAGGCAGGATCTATCTCTTTCGACTTCAGGACCACAGAGCCAAACGGGTTGATGCTTTTCAGCCATGGAAAACCCAGACAGCAGCAACGCAAGGACCCACGCACGCCTCCTACACTCAAGGTGAAAATATATATATTCTTTAAACACAGAGGGAAGTTCAAAATCAAAAGCCTGGACGTAGGTGCAGTGGTTCTTTGATCTGAATGCTAACATGCTGGTTTTTAGTAGCTATAATTTACCATGCTCATCATCTTAGTGTAGGGTGTTAGGATGCAAACATTTGCTCATTAGAACTAAACACAAAATACTGCTGAGGCAGACGAGAATGTCATTAATTCTGCAGAAAAGTCAGACGTTAAGGAAGGATTGTTTGAGGGTCAGTTTGGTGGAAGGACTAGGGTTTAGGAGTGGGATGAAAAAGGGTATCGATTGCCAGGGATGAACGGCATCGAGCAGAGTCAACGTGTGGCTGGAACGTCTGAGAGTCCGAGTGCCAAGACTCAGGGTACAGGGTAAGCCTTGATGAACTTCCAGATTCATCATACCCCAGAGGATCAAGTCCAGGACCCTCTTGTTGTGAGGCATTCGTGCTAACCACTGAGCCGCCCTGGAGCCCTTCTGAGAGGGCAGAGGTACAGTAGGGTTTGTGAGAACTGAAACAAACAGAAGAGAGGTTTAGACACACATATCTGATTGAATTAGTAAGTCAATTAAATTGGTTAGAGAGAAGCTTGTAGTTGTTTGATAGTCGATAGAAAGTTAAGGCTATAAAGGTCATTAGGGTACATCATCTGGGAACCATGAATATCTGTATAAAATGTAATAGTAATTTTTGTTACTACTGTCAAAATTGTCCTATGAAAGCAGAACCGTAATTAAAATCCAAAATGGCTGTCAGAAAATACACCTTTAATCATCCAGTCCTGTAAACCACTGAATTCCTGGACATTTGAATTTGGGTGTGGATCTCCAGAATCATCATGAATACAAACACTCTAGAAACCCCCATCCCCCACAAGTTCAGTGTAGTCTCCAAAAGTGTTTTTGTTTACTAGACTAAAATTGAATGAAGAAGCACAAAGAACCAGATTATAAAGCGTTAGACTCAAGCTAAATCACCTCATTGTAACTTGCAGGCATAATTTGCATTTTTATTGCCATCAACATCCCCTGCTTTTTACAGAATACTAATACTGTGTCTGTTTGACTTCCAGGTGGATTTTTTTGCCATTGAGATGCTGGACGGGCACTTGTATTTGCTGCTGGACATGGGCTCAGGAACCACCAAGACCAAAGCTATCGACAGAAAGGTCAATGACGGAGAATGGTATCATGTGGACTTCCAGCGGGACGGACGCTCAGGTACACTCACAGCTCGCTCAACTCTGATGTTATCCCTATCCACAGGGTGATAAGGAGGAGGTGGAGGATAATGAGTAGGCGATACCGTACTTCAGCATTTCATAGTAAGCACCAGTGTAGCAAGGCCATTCGGCTGCTGCTATCTGTCTGCTGTCTGTATTTAATTCAAAGTGGTTTTAAGGGTGCTGTGTAGAACAGTTTTAACACTATTAAGATACAGCAGCACTGCCAAATAGATTTTATCGTGCTGGTATAATTACGATAATACTGAGACTATAATTAAAGCAATTGGTAACTGCTTTCTTATGCTTCGGGTAGTGTTGTTGAAGTTTTTTAAAGTTACGGTCACATTTGCCCTAACACTCATACTTCCTGTGGGTATATGCTTAAAGCACAATCAAATAGTGCCTTTTTTTATTTTTCCTTATATATATATATATATATCATCCTGATCCTGTGAACACATGAGCCGAACTACTGAACTATATACAGTACCAGGGTTTTAGATGTTTTTCATCATAATACCAGTATAATTATAGTTTGCATGGCAGTATTAATTGTAGTCAAAAGTACAGGCTGCCAATCTTGTCAATGGGGATCTTGCTTGTCTAGTGTAACTGTACTGATGTCTGAAAATACATGTATTAATGATTTATTGGTGACAAAATGTTTGGCATAACACAAACCAGCATGGATTTAAAAGGAGTTAACCGAGGACTATGGCCTGTGTAGCTTCTGATTATTGCAGTAAATGAGTGTTGGGGATGATGAAGAGTGAGTATTAATGTGTTAATTATGGTGGTGGTGATGATTGTGATCAGGACATTCAGGTTGAAGGTCATGATGATTGCTGAAGTTGTTTTGATGTCTTTCGGTGCCTCCAGGAACCATCTCAGTAAACAGTGTGAGAACTGCGTACACAGCCCCGGGAGATAGCGAGATCCTGGACCTGGATGAGACTTTGTACCTCGGAGGACTACCTGAAGACCGCGCCGGACTCATCTTCCCTACAGAGGTGTGTGTGCTGCTGACGCTGTGTGTTGTAAGAGGATTGGGCAAAGGGCAGGGAGAGAAGTTGTAGTAAAGCAATCAAAGACAGAGTCAGGTTAACGATCAGCAGGGTTTTTTATGTACTTCACAAGCCCTGAAACTAGAACCAAAAACTACATTAGCTGGGCTGCTAGCCAGCTTACAAGCTCAAAATGCAACAAAAGGTTTGCCCGGGATATCTCATGGGGGGAAGCCTGAGGGCCTCTCACTCTCAGCATGTGCCACACAAAAGGAACTCTGCGATTGTCCTTTATTCTCCCACGAGGAGGAGATCAGCTCCAGGTGTGTGGCTTCTCACACCTGCTCCCGATACTTGTTGTTGGAGTATGACATACTGATTTTGATATTAGAGCTCCTATCATCATTTTCTGCTTTTTGTTGACTGACATTATTGTAAATTGAGTATGTTTGGGGGGTTTTTTTCTGTCGGCTGACATCACCTTGAACTATGGAAAATTGTGACGAGTGTTTTTCATTAATGGAAATAATCCTTAGTTGTCCTGTTATTTAGACGGTTTCCAATTTGTCTTTGGTGTTTTTCTTATTTTTGTTATTTGATCGTTTCTTTTGCGCCTTGTCTGAGCAAACTGGTAATTGATTCTTTTATTATTGAAAAAGAATTGTGAATAGCACGGAGCTGTAATGAGTGATCGACTAATCAGTCGATCAACTGAAAATGAATCTGCAACTATCCTTCAAATCATTGAATATATTTTTTTGACATCAGTTTGTGCTCGATGATAATGTGAAAGTCATTTTTCTTTGTTTTCTGATATTTTACAGACAGAAAAATTGATATAAAAAAAGAGCTAAAATGTAAATATATAATTCAATATATACATATATACATAATATTGCCTGGGAGTACAGATGAGCACTGGTTTTCTTCTTCTGCATTTAACTGTTTGAGGAAGACCATGATGTGCGAGTGAAAGCTTGAAAAGCCAGTAAGTGATTCTAGACTAAAGTCTGGACGTGAGTTCAGATAGAACAATAAAAACTAAAAAATTAAACAAATGTTAATGTGATAGTAATCTTAAAAAATGTATTCTAGCACCTGACTTATAACAATTTTTGAAATAAATAAATCAAAAGATATGTATCCATGTGAATATATGACAAAATACTTTGAAAGCCAAACAATAGCTGACAGGTCTAGCTTTTTACTCTGCCTTCAACAAACTTCTTAAAACACAATTTAATTTGACTGGTTTACCACCAAACACTGCCAAACGTGGTCTTATTCCTTCATGTGAAACTCCTCAACACTGGTGACCACTTCCTCAGGTGTGGACGGCTCTGTTGAACTACGGTTACGTGGGCTGCATCAGAGACCTTTTTGTGGACGGGCAGAGCAAAGACATCCGGCGGCTGGCGGAGGCCCAGAGGGCGGTGGGGGTGAAGCCCTCGTGCTCGAGAGAGCCGCCCAAACAGTGCCTGTCCAACCCCTGCCAGCACAACGGCGTCTGCAGGGAGGGCTGGAATCGATACGTCTGCGACTGCTCTGGGACTGGATACCTGGGACGCTCCTGTGAGAGAGGTGAGAATGATGTGGTGGGAGGGCCACAGAGGAAGAGGATGAGAATAATGCGTTGGCAGCATGTGTAGTAATTTGGCATAAATGCTAAAGTCAGTCATTTTCACAATAGAGATGAGTAAGCTGGCTAATTACAGTCACCAAACAGTGAAAAATTAATAATACGCCATGATGCAAAACACAGTCATAATGACAGCTTTATCATTTGCTTTTTGACTTCTTGAGAACATTGAATAATACCAAAGAGATGAGTTACAAAAGTCAGATGACGTGACGTGGAACGTTTTAAAGTCAGAAATAACTCAGTGAATATATGTTATGATCATCTGTTATATCAGGTGATAAACATTTTATTCATTATACTTTTAATTAATGCTTTTTCCACTTTTAAAAGGTCCATCTTAATAGATTGCACCAATTTGATAGTACTTAACTCTGATGTGTGCTAAAAGGACACCCTTATAAAGAATTATGGCAGATAAAAAATGTGGCAAAACTGCTCGGAGATTGGGTTTAGGTAAGTTTACTCTCCACTTTGTCCCTGGTGATGGGGAATAGAAAGGTGAAACCAAAAAGAGGATGGCAGCCAGGATGTAGATCCGGAAAGAGAGGTGGAGATAGAAAATAAGGGCGAGGAGAAAATGAGCCTGCTTGCTCAACAATGAAAAATATATATATATATATTTCTTTTATTGGCTGTATCTTTCATTTAATCTGCCTGAAAGTGAGAGTATTGAGATGGAGGCAGGTAAAGAAGAACATCAAAAGGGGGTAAGAGAAGAGGTGGGAGGAAGCAGAGCTGCAGACGACAGGAATATTGGACCGCTATGGACGTAGAGACTGAGAATCGATGGGGGAGGAAATCTGCAGAAAGCAGGGAGTAGGAGCTGTGACAGAGGAGGGTGGGAACCACCGGGCCGGAACCGCCATATGACAGCAGGTGAGGAGATGAGGAGGAATGGGAGATGGGAGTAGAAAATCTGACACACACATAGAGAAAGAGAGAGAGAGAGAGAGAGAGTTATGAGAAAGGGTAAGAATTCAGGCCGAGAGAGAAATGGAAAGTAGGAGATTGGCAGAGGAGCTGATAGAGGCCTGTTGAAAGAAATGAGATGGAGTCAGACAAGGAGAAGAGAAGAAATGTTGTTTGTGCCACAACTGCCGACGCGTCTCAAGTGATGATTGTACTATCATCTAACAGGAGATATACACAGACACACACACACACACACACACACAGATATACACACACACACACACACACACACACACACACACACACGCACGCACACTTTCTGAAAGGTGTTGATTTCAAAATGTTTTATTTCAGAGGACAAACATCCGCAGTGTAGTATGTTTATCATCCTTCCACCCTCTCTCTCTCTCTCGCTCTCTCTCTCTCTCTCTCTCTCTCTCTCTCTCTCTCTCTCCTTCTCGTAGCTCTGTCTTCCTCTCCTCTATGCCTTCCTTCATCCCTCTCTGTGTGCATTGAGGGGTCACTAACTGGTGGTTCAGTGGATTAAAGCAAGCACAGATGGAGAAGCAGATGGAGAGAGTGATTGGCCGTGTTTACGCCTTATACCTGCGGTTTCTCCCTCCCTTTTTTTCACTCTCTCTCGTTCTCTCACTCTCCTTTGTTTCCCCTCTCTCTTCTTTAATGAACAAAGATGGTCGCCACGCTCTGGCTGCTAGATTAATTTCCATTTCGTAAAGAGCAGTCACACACACACATATTTCTCGCGACACATTTGCAAATCTTTTAGCACATTCTCAGCTCTGTCCTCCTGCTCACTTGCTGTTCACATGGGTGGGTTAATTTTGTTTGTTGCTGCTTTTTTAATGGGAGCCCTTTACTGCCAGGAAAAGAAATAAAAAGATTAAATATTAGGAATTACCCATGTTTAACCCTTCACGTGGTGAAAGACTGAGACTCCATTTTTCAGTTCAAAAGAGCAATTATATTTCAAATCAAATCAAATCAAATCAAATCAACCTTTATTTATATGGCGCTTTTCATACAGAAAAGTATCGCAAAGTGCCTTACAGAGATGTACAGAAAAAGAGAAACATCAAATAAAATCAGGAGAAGAGAGTTATATTATCTGTCTATATTTCTATTTTTTTTTTACAATATATTCACATCTCCATTTCCAAATATGTATAGATAACTCTTAACCCCTAGTCTGGATCGCAATTTTATAGGCTCTGATAAAGGTTGAGAGAGGATGAAAAAATGTCAAAGTGCTTTACACATTAAGAGACGCAACACAGAACCAACAAATACACAGCAATAAAGGAGAAAACATGCCATCAAAAACAATGAAATCAAAGGACAAGGTCAGACGATAAGAAAATAAGACTTTAATTATTACAATTGTAAAACAATGATAAAAAAATAGGTTGTAAATTTGTAATAAAGTGTTGTGTTTTATTGGGCTTCAACCTTGCGTTTATTTAAGTATTGTTGAGAAAAATGACTTAAAGCGTAAATAAAAAACTTTCGGTCGTGTTTATGCCGGAGAGAAAAAGAAAGGTTAAGTCTATCTACAGTTTTTTTTTTTTAAACGCTCGTGTTGCTCTCAAACTATTCACGTTTTTTAAGGTTTGACGAAAATCAAAAATAACCATGACCCATGAGAGAGAAAGTCAGAATAACAAAATACTAGGCTAATGATAATGAGAAGTCAGTCAAAATGATGAGCTAATAATACATTTAATTTATTTAAGAAGAAATCAGAAATATATGTTTTTAAGTAACAATTATGGGGCTCGGTGCCACAGCCACAGAGGGTAGGAAAGTTGATCATTAACAACTGTAAGAGCATTTTTAAGAAACATGAAAGAATATAATTTGAAAATTGTAGAACTATTCTTTCATATATTTAGCTTGCATTTTTGTTTGTTAGTAACATAAGTCAGCAACATTAAGGAATTTAGGATAAAGTATTAAGTAAAGGGCTTAAGCTTTAGGAAGTTAGCTTCTGCAGATGTATAAAATGACGTCATAGCTGCAACTTTATTAATCGGGAAAAAACAGACACAGATGTCTACATAGTTTTTGACCCGATATAAATATGTTTTGTACTTTTACTTCAGTAAACGGTTAAACTTACCTTGGAAATGTGTATTTTAACTTCAAACCTTTAACCCATTATCCTTATTCATTATGTTTGTATGGCACATCTGTTATGTATTACATGTGTCAAATGATACAACGATATGCAACACGGTTTGTGTGCATTGCACTTTGTCAATTTCTGTTTTTGGCACCAATGGGCTTCCATACTGCTTCTCACCAACCCTCCCTCCTCTGTTTGCCTGGTTGTGAGTCAGGTGCCGTGGTGAGGGAAATTTAGTCAGCTGTCTCCCTTATCAGAAGAGTGTGTGTGTGTGTGTGTGTGTGTGTGTGCATGTGTGCGTGTGTGCGTGTGTGCGTGTGTGTGTGTGTGCGTGTGTGTGTGTGTGTGTGTTGCACTGTGCTTTGGCGGGTGTACGTGTGGCTGTTAGTTATGTTATCTGTGATATAACAGGCCAACCACCTCCTTTTTTCCTCAAGTTAATGAGGGTTCATTTGCATTTTAGCCAAGAGCTTTTCTCTCTTATTCCCCCCCCTCCTTTCTCTCTGTCTTGCTCTGTCCTTATTTTCTCTCCCCCTGCTCTCACTTTACTAAACCCTCCTCTGTTCACACTTAAATTCACTCACTTATTCTGACATGCACACACACATATGCACACTATCTCTCTCTTTCCCTCCTTCTCAACTCATCAGTATTCATGAGGCCTCCCTCTCTTCCTGTTCTCTTGTTTTTTCGCCTTGGTTCTAACCGTCTCCCACGGAAACAGGGAGAGCGAAAAGGGAGAGAAAGCGAAGGAGAATTGGAATAGAGAGATGTATAAGAAGAAGGGAAGAAGGAAGAGAGATAAAGATACTGAGACATGGAGAGTGTGTTTAGCTGTGTATGTAATTGCCCAATAAAAAAACTGGGTTCTCCGAGGTAAACAGTTTAGCGGTTGGGGATTGGCCCCAGCAGGTAGCAGGGAGAGAAGATTATGAATATGTAAATGAGTATGCAAAAGACATTAAAGCGGGATCACCTGAGCTTGTTACATTATGACTCCAGGGTCTGGGATGTCAGCGACGGTAGCTAACACACTCACCGCCCTGCATTCTGATTTAACCGGATAATGGGGCCGGCCAACCAGCTGCGGCTATTTTTACATCCTCTTTTGTGAGGGAGTGATGATGAACTAAGGGTGGAAAGTGATGGGGTAATTATGTAAGAAGCAGGTTTCAAGTTTCAACATGACGTGGCAGTGGGGAACGGAGGAGTGTAGCCACGCTGCGACATACTTTGTCATGTTTAAATCTGATTCACTCAACGTCAAATTGCTTTTGTCTCTTCCCACCTCCATATGTTTTCTCCTTGTCAATCTCTTATGTTTCCACCCACCATCCTCTTCCCCCGCCTGTCTTCCACTGATTCCTCTCTCATTCTTTCCCTTGTATGCCTCTCTTCTCTGTGCGTCATGTACAGATGCGACTATCCTATCGTACGACGGCAGTAAGTTTATGAAGGTGCAGTTGCCTGTGGCGATGCACACCGCGGCGGAGGACGTCTCGCTACGCTTTCGCTCCCAACGAGCCTATGGTGTTCTCATGGCAACCACATCCCGTAACTCCGCGGACACTCTTCGTCTGGAGCTGGATGGGGGCCGTGTCCGTCTCACTGTCAACCTAGGTACACACACAAGCACACAAACATGTAGATTCTCCAACACTGTTTTAATCACCTGCCAGGGGAATGCAGCTGATACTGGCCTCTTGGCTGTTCCTTACATAGGAGTGTCATCAAATGTTGATTGATAATATATTGTCCCTGGAAAGTAAAGTTATCCTGATAATTCCTCCAGATGATTATGATGCACTGTTTGTTCTCAGTTTATTCAAGGGTTTAACAGTTTTTTTTTGCAGATTCCTTTAGCATTTTGATAATGACTTTGTGGTGCAAATGCAGCTTATCTTTAAATACACACACAAACATACACAACTGAAGGTTAGTGGTAGTTTTTCTTGTGCGTTGAACAGAGGGTCAAGCCTCAAGCTGCATTCTCTGCTCACTCCCAGTGGACCTGTGCATCCCTAACACCTTCAACAATCGATACCAAAACTTCAACAGTCCAAATGGCACACTTTGCACATAATTGCAACTGCTAAACACATTTACTCACTCAGCCACAGTCACAAACTTCCACATGAATTCAAGCACATTCACGTGCTAACACACACACATAGACTAACAGAGGGGTGCATGTGTTGGTCTCTGGTTGTCTGCAGCCGCGTCTTTTCTGTGGTTGACGCCACACGACACACCAAGGCATTATGGGTAAAATAAAACAACGATGTATAATAATGGAGCTAAATCTTTCGAGATTTGTGCTCTGGATGGGCGACAAAAATTATGGGATGTGTTCGATGTCATCAGACAAACTGACACACATGACCCATCTCAGTCTCCTGGCGCTTTTGGTTGGTGACTGAAACTGTCGCTCATGCCAGAGCAGCCAATGAGCACACTGCTCATGCTGGGACACACTGCTCTCCTTGACATGTAACTGTTCAATGTAAAGATCCACCAATCTCGATCCAGATTTCACTCTCTATTGGCTTAAAATCAAACTGTCAGAAATTGCATCTTGCAACACACTGTTGGAAGAAAATACACGGTCCAGCTTGAGGTCCTGTGACAAAGGAGAGTGTGTGTTTTCTCAGCAGTGTGTGTGTGTGCGTGTTTGTAGATATGCGTGCAGGGTGTGTCGCTGTGTGTGTCCCCAGGGCGTGGAGAATTTGTGTATGTGTGCAGCATTAACCCTCTGCTCTGCTCTCCCTCCAGACTGTATCAGGATAAACTGTACAGCCAGTAAGTGATCCTCCATCTCACCTAACCCCCCCCCCCCTTCCTCCTCAGTATGTGAGTGTGTGTGTGTGTGTGTGTGTGTGTGCGTGTGTGTGTGTGTGTGTGAGCGTGCAGTAGTGTGTGTGTTTTTGTTCATGTTTCTGTATGACTATTTTTCACTTGCTCTCTCTTGTCAGTCCATCTGATCGTAATCCCTTATTCAACATATCTTTTTGCCATGCGTCTGTTGCATATATGTGTGTGTATGAGTGTGTTGGACAGGGGAGGTGCACATATGCGTGTTTGTGTCTGCATGTTCAGCTACACCACAGGAGTGGTGCGATTTTTGCTGAGGGCCAGGGTTTTCCAGGTCGGCCATTTTAGCAGAGAAGGATAGATGGAAGAGAGAACGGTGGGGGTTGAAGGGAGGGAGAGAAAAAAGGAGGCAAAGAAGACAAAGCGCCAAATCTGAGTATGAGGTGTTCAGGTAAATTGAGGTGTTCTGGGAAGTGAATGCAACTTAGAGCTGCAGGGTAATTACTTCTCCTTCATGCTGGAGACAAAAGATGTGTTATCCCTCTGTTTCTCTCTGTTGCACCTTCATCCCAAGGTCTGTCTGGTTGCTTTCTTTGTTTGCTTGTTGTTTGTCTCTAAATTGTACATGAGGGATTTTTGGGTAGTGTTTCATTCAGCGTGTTTAGTGTGTGCTTTGCATTCTGTATTCCCTTCATTGCCCATCTATGTGTGTGTGTGTGTGTGTGTGTGTGTTTCTGTTCATGCGGCTGTGAGTGGAGCTGAATCCCTGATGAAGTTTAATTCCCTCACGTGGAGTTTCTCTCTATCACGACCACAGAGAAAGAGAGAGTGAGAGAGAGAGAGAGACGAATGCTCTGTGACGGCAAAGAGGTGGTGAAATGGACGACTGCAGTTGCCATAGAAACCCTACTAGCCACACAGCCCTGTTGCTATCCCGCATGTCTGTCGGCCAATTTTAGACTGGTTGTCTCAATGAACATTTCAGTAGGCAGCCACTTTTCTTGCACACCGTGTGCATACAATAAATTATACATCTGATATTCGAGGGGGAAGAAAAAAATTATTTAACAGCCAGGCGCCACTGAAATAGTCCACTCAGCAGTCCAATAAAAGCCTCGGCAGGGGAGAGATTTGAGGCTTATCCAGCAGAAAAGCCATTTGTTATTTGGAGCTAATGAAATATGAAACGCTTTTTGTCATTTTGTTTTCATTATCCTACTTTTATAATCTCCACGAGCTTGCGTCATTTGATTTGAATTGTACTTCATTGCAACAAACAGTCCCTTGTTGTCTCTCTGTTTGATTCGTCTTGCCTCGTTGTCTATTGGTTTAACAGCACAGAGCGCAGACTGTCTGCTGACCGCCACAGCGATCGGCTTGATTTCTAACCAAGCCCACCTTGCTGTGCTGAACGCACTGTTAACACTGACCCAAAATAGTGTGTGTGTGTGTGTGTGTGTGTGTGTGTGTGTGTGTGTGTGTGTGTGTGTGTGTGTGTGTGTGTGTGTGTGTGTGTGTGTGTGTGTGTGTGTGTGTGTGTGTGTGTGTGTGTGTGTGTGTGTGTGTGTGTGTGTGTGTGTGTGTGTGTGTGTGTGTGTGTGTGTGTGTGCCTCTCTTACCACGGTCTGCTCATTCTTTGAGCATTTGGTAACATATGCAAAAACACACACACTTACAACCTCACACATACATACACATATTCTCTCCTTCACTCAGTGTTAGGCAGTGATCCATGGTAACAGGATGAGATGCTCATGCCCAGAGCACAGCTGAGTCTCCTCAGGGGAACCCTGTGTCCTCTCTGAACGCACAACGCACTCTTTTAGCTTTGCAAACACACACTGCCATATCCATTTTGATTGACTTCTCTTATTACGTTTGCGTGTAAGAATGCCTCCCTCTCTCTTACTCTACCTGTGTGGTTTTGTGTGCGTGTGTGTTTGTTTGTGTGTGTGTGTGCGTGCCTGCATGCCTCCATGAGTGATGTAGGCATGCTTGACATTTTCTGCAGCACAATCCGTTCGGGTCAGTTTACTTCTCACCTCCCCCATCATTACCTCCTATAGGTCACTGTAAGCAGACTCACTCAAACCAACAGGGCTTGGAGGAGGAAGGACTGTGTGTGTGTGTGTGTGTGTGTGTGTGTGTGTGTGTGTGTGTGTGTGTGTGTGTGTGTGTGTGTGTGTGTGTGTGTGTGTGTGTGTGTGTGTGTGTGTGTGTGTGTGTGTGTGTGTGTGTGTGTGTGTGTGTGTGTGTGTGTGTGTGTGTGTGTGTGTGTGTCTTGGGGGATGGTGGGTGTTGTGTTCAAGGTTGGTGGGGTGCTTGTAGTGAGCAGGAGCAACGGGACACCGAGGTTTTGGGAACAGTCAGTCTGTCAAATGTGTGCAGTCAACTGTGTGAAGATATGAGCTGGTAGATGGGCAGAGAGAGAGACATCATGAGAGGACAGCTCAGCTCCTTTCATTCTGCTGCACATCAGCACCTCGGAGAGCTCTCTGCTGTTCCTCTGTGTATGTAGTGCCACCATGAGGCCTGTTGCAGCATTGCGCTCTTGTGGAAAATAAAGATCCTGCATGTGGACACGCTAATAAAGTATATATGTTAGATTTGCGGGGGCGGTTTAGGAGTCAATGGGGTGCAAATGTGCTGTCTGTGCATGTGTGGGTAGAAGTTGGTCATCATGGCAGTGTGATCCGTCCACAGATGGAATTTCTCAACGTGGGCCTGTTGTGACTCACAGTCTCCATTTTAGCAACACATGGCATCCATTAATGTTAATCTTTCTGTGTGTCACATCATCCGTCTCGCTGGCATATCTGCAGAGTGACCTGTCTGTCTATGTGTGGAGAGAGTGTGTTGACACAGTGTTTGTCTCCCCAGGATATGTATGGCTCCCTCTTCCCTCTGCTATTTCCCTCTATTCCCTCACTTTCTGTCCTTAAATTTGAATTCAACCTGCCTCGCTTCTTCTTCTTCCTCTCTTTTGCTGTCTCTGTCTCTGGATTTCTCTCTATCTGTCTCTCTCCACCTCTCTGTGCATTATGTTAATGGTGCTCTGGGCTATGTGTAGGTAAAGGCCCAGAGACCATCTTTGCGGGGTCGGGCCTCAATGATAATGAGTGGCACACGGTGAGGGTAGTCCGGCGTGGCAAGGGCCTCAAACTCACTGTGGACGACCTGCAGCCTGTTGAAGGTAACCACAGCAGCATTAACTTTACCCATTTCAGCTTTTCACCATAAAATGACTGTCTATAAACTGTGCCCTGTCTTGAGTCTGTGTAGACATCTGCTTGTATTCTGTGTGAAAATGTTTTATCATAAATTACTGGTTGATTCTTTTTTTTATGTAATGCTATAAAACCAACATTAAAGGTTTTATTTCTTTGTAGAGAAAATCTGTACCTGTAAGTGAAAATAGTCACAGCTGTAACCATAACTGTATACAACTACACTAGTATTTATTAGTATTAGTTATAGTATTAGTTGTCTGTTTTAGCTTCAGTTTTAGTATTGAACAGATCCACCTGAAACCCAAATTTCCATAGCCCTCACCTCTGAAGTTTACCCCCGCCACCAGGTCAGATGGCGGGCGACCACACCCAGTTGGAGTTCCACAATGTGGAGACGGGTATTGTGACGGAGAAGCGCTTCATGCCTGCCGTGCCCTCCAATTTCATTGGCCACCTTCAGGGCTTGACACTGAACGGCATGCCCTACATCGACCTGTGCAAGAACGGCGACATCGACTATTGCGAGCTCAACGCTGTGATCGGCTATAAGAGCATCGTGGCTGACCCCGTCACCTTCCGCTCACGCTCCAGCTTTGTCACGCTGCCCACGTTACAGGCCTACTACTCCATGCATCTCTTCATGCAGTTCAAGACGACATCCCCCGACGGCCTCGTTCTCTACAACAGGGGAGACGGCAATGACTTCATAGTGGTAGAGCTGGTTAAAGGGTGAGCTGGACAACGCAGTGTGTGGTATTTACATCCCATGAGTCAGTGCAATGTCTTGAAAAGGGAATAATAAATTGTTGTTCAGTTTAAATATGTGTTTATGGTAATATCTGTCTTGCAGAAATGCCTGTGCAATATCGGTTTTCCCTGGGCTTTACAGTTAACATTGATGAATTCAAATAAGAAGATTCTTGAGGCTGAAATATCAAATATGAAAAATGCACAAGTCAAGCAGCTCTTTTTCTTCTGCTGTAATTACGTTTCTACAAGACGGATTATAATGCCCCGAAGTGTTTGACCCTGTGTTGTTTTTCATCATGAATACGATTAATTTGCCCGTTTCTCTCCTTGTGTTTTTTTTTTAAACCCCTCCTCTCTCCTTTCCTTGTTTCCTTTTCTAGCTACCTACACTACATCTCTGACCTGGGCAATGGAGCACACCTGATCAAGGGCAACTCTAACAGTCCCCTCAATGACAACCACTGGCACAATGTGCACATATCCAGAGACACTAATAATCTCCACACGGTCAAGATTGACACCAAAGTCACCACGCAGACGACCATGGGCGCCAAGAACCTCGACCTAAAGGGTATGCACAAAAACACAAGCGGTGATACAGTTTGCACTGCTTACATAGTCACAGTCAGTCAGTTAAAGGAAAGGTTGGACATACCCACTTTCTTAATGCCAGTTAGATGAGAAGATTGATCTTCTCTCATGCCTGTATGATAATTATGAAGCTACCAGCACCTCAAAATCTTACTTAAATACACATTTATCCTCTCTCAAAAATTGAAGGTTAAAAGTCTCAATTAGCTGTTTTATTGGGGGTTTCTGTGGGAACCTAAGTTAACTGTGTCCTGGTGGTACTGACATAAGTTTGACTGACATTTTTGGTGTCAGAGTGAAACATACAGTTAAACAATAGAAAGGAGAAATATTTTAAGTACCAGTATTAAAAATAGATTAAAATATAGAAATAATGATAAAAAACAGACAGAAATTAAACACAGAAATGCAAAATAATAACATTTTACAGTTGAATTATCATATAATAATAATAGCTTTATTTATATAGCACCTTCAAAAACAAATGTGTACAAAGCGCTTTGACATAGCAAAGACAAAAGCACCTAGAAATCCATGCATACAGTACACAGCAACAAGGCGAGATAAACAGCAAGACACTTTTACAGAGCAGTAAAAATGAAAAGTGAACCACAAGAAAAATGAAATTAACAGAAGACAAGGTAAGAATACAGCAAAAAGACTATACAAAATACATAAAATGACGGCATCATAAAAGCAAGTCTATAAAGTGTGTTTGAAGAAATGATTTTAAAAAAAGTCACTGACCGTATACTTATGAGGAAAAAGCAGTTTTCAATTCTTTCATTCGTCTAACTCCTGGTGAATAAAGTGCTTTTTTCCGAAATGTCAAACTATTCCTAGGGCAGTAATTTACAACGTATTGTGCATTGTGATTGGTTCATGAAATCCATTGTGTTGCTCCTCCTGCAGGTGACCTGTACATCGGTGGCGTCTCCAAAGAGATGTACCGCGAACTGCCTAAGCTGGTCCACTCCCGTGAGGGATTCCAGGGTTGCCTAGCAACAGTTGATCTAAATGGCCGGCTCCCTGACCTTTTGGCTGATGCACTGGCAACCATGGGACAAGTAGAGAGAGGCTGTGAAGGTGAGGTGCAAACACACAGAAAAAAAAAAAACACTAGTCCCGGTCCCAAGTCCCTACTGCTTTTTCTCTCATTTATTATTTAACTCATGCTCTCTGTTATTAGGATAACCCACTAACCCAGCTTTTGGTCTGCTCGATGTCAATTGTAATCTCTTTCTCCTCATCTCCTCCTCAGTCTTTCTGCACATTCAGTTTTCTCTCTCTGTTCCACTCTTTCAGCAGTTCACAGGCATCTGTGTGCATTGACTAACCATCTAACTTAATTTGCTTGTTTGCTTTTTTGTTTGGCTGACAAAAGTTACATTGATGAAAGCTGACTTGCAAGGTATATCGCTTTGTGTGAGCATGTGAGACACGTGTAGGAGGGTGGGAAAATGTGTGTGTGAATCTGTGTGTGCGCGTGCGTGTGTGTGTATGTATGTGCGCGTGTGTTGAAACTACCCAGTGGTGTCCAGTGTTGTGTGGATCCCAGTGATCCAGAGTCAAAGGTCAGAGGCCTGACCTGTCCTCTCCTAGCCACCATAGTGACTTCATCACAGTAGTGACATCACCACCGCCTGACTTGAGTTGACCACAGCTCCACCACCCGGGTTGCCTAGCAGCATGCTCTTTAACCCCTCCTACTGACTCCCAACCTAAACTTCAATACTCCATTAGTGAATCCTTTCACATGCTTTCCTCCACGCCTCGTGTTAGCAGTGCAACGGAGGAGAGCTACGTTTAGAGCTTTGTCATTCTCCTCCTGTGTGGTTTTAGCACGAGGCAGGGAGCGAATGGTGACAGACTGCTGAAGAACGAGTATTGGGATGAAGGCCTTTAAACATAACTCTGCCCTCTTATGTTTAACCTCTCCTCCTGTCCTTGCCCCATTCATCTAGCCTCACCACCTGCATGCTCTCCACATTCGGCTCTTTTCACCAAGTACCACAGATTCAGTTCAGTTTATATTCATAATCTAGTATCTAGCGGGAGCCTATTAACAATATCCTAATGATTTTCTACTAATACTACTAATCACAACATCATTGCAGCACAACAGTCTACCCGGCCTTTTTAAAATTTCTCAGCGAAATGCAGTCTTACAAAAAACATACAGTACTGGCATACTGTTGTGAAAACGCTGGGCTCCAGACAAAAACATTTTTAAAAAGTGTGTGTGTGTGTGTGTCTGTTTATCTTATCTCCTAACTTTTGCACTCCTCCCACCCCACCACCTCTCTCACTGCAGGTCCCAGCACTACTTGTCAAGAAGACTCGTGCTCAAATCAGGGGGTTTGTTTGCAGCAGTGGGAGGGCTTTACCTGTGACTGCAGCATGACATCGTACGCTGGACCGCTATGCAACGATGGTGAGTCTTTGCTTCTCTCTCAGACCTAGGTGAAGATAGCTACAGTAGGAGTGGGAGCTGCAACGATTAGACAACTCATCGATTAGTCGATCGACAGCAAAATAATCTGCTCCTTTTTTTTATCTCAATTGTTAGTGGTTTTTCATGCAGAAATGGATGAAAATGCTGTTTTCAGCCTCTCAGATATGAAGATTTACTGCCTTTCTCTGTTTGATATCGTATTAAACTGAACATCTTTGGGTTTTTTGACTGACAAAACAAGACACTTAAAGATATCACCTGGGACGTTGAGAAGCTTGGATGGACATTTCATAGAAGAAACGATTAACTTAACAATCTAGAAGTACAGCGATAATGAAATTAAGTGTTAGTTGCACCCCCAGTAGGATGACTGAGCTTATTTCGACCTGTAGAAAACATCTTAGTGTGTGTCACATGTTTTCTACACACCCTGGTGAATAACTGCAGGTCTAAAACTGATGCACCAGCTGATGTTGGTCTCTGAAAGCATTTTTTTTGTGTGTATTTTATCAGAGCCACCAGGTGAGGGCACTGTCAACTGTTCATTCTGAAGTGGGACAAAAATACCATTTGCTCAGCGTAGTTTGGTTATTCTAATTCTCCTTAATAACGTCCTCTTTGCATTTCCCATCATCAGTATCATCAGTAGAAGTAAGATTATTAAGTCATCCTGCAGTGGGTCCACTAATAGGCTGTTTTGTTTTTTGAGCGTGTAAGAGGAAAAGAGAAAAAGTAAGGCCAGTCGGCTGTGACATTTTCGAGTTTTGCTATTATTTCCCAATATGACCCTTGTGTATTAAACATTTAGGTGAAAAACAGTAGCAGTAAAGAACCCCTGATGATAGATAACACTCTTTATGGCATATAGACATGCTTGCAATTACATTTTTTATATCCGTGTGGGCCAGCTGGGACCACTTACATCTTTGGCCGTGATGGCGGTGTGGTGGTTTACACGTGGCCCCCTAACGAACGTCCCAGCACCAGAGCAGACCGGCTTGCCCTCGGGTTCAGCACTCAACAGAAACACGCCATTCTGCTCCGGGTGGACAGCGCGTCTGGCCTGGGAGACTACCTTCAGCTGCAGATAGTAAGTACAGTTATTTTACTCTGCCATAAGGAATTCATTTCTTCAATGCATATACTGACTAGACACGCTGTGCTTTTATTTCTGTAACCACAGTTAACCACAGAGTTTCATGAGATACATGGGGTCTGTCCCAACAGCCGCACTTGCAGTTAGGGGGTTGTGCTCATTCACAGGCACTCAGGTCAAGTATCCATGAAGATGTCTAAGTTTATGACATGTTGAATTCAGCATAAATATTATTATTCACGTCCAAACAAGACAAAATATTGGCAGAACATGCACAGACTACAAGTGTGAGTGTTTGGACAGACGCGCTGGGAATCTTTCAAACACTTGAATGAGTGTGTGTGTGTGTGTGTTTTGTGTATTTAATGGGTTTTCAAGATTTCAAAAGGGCTTGGAATTATAATTGAGTACTTGAAGCTGCTTGAAATTAAGGTTATGTAGGATGCCAAGGCTACTTGCAAACAGGTGACACATTTTGAAAAGGGAACATTTTTTTGTGTTTTCCTATCATTTGTTACCCTTTTAATTTGTGTAAAATGTTGTCACGAAACATAATTTTGGCTGTTTATTGCACAAAACATCAAATGTACATGATGAAGAAGTTCAATAAACAGTATGCTGTATGTACTGTATACGAATATGTCATTTACCACAGCTGTAACATGCTGGAAAAGCTTAGAAATGCAACTTGAAATGCTTGAAAAGGGCTTTAACTTGGAAAGGGTGTTGGAACGCTGAAGGCAGTCACACAATATGTTAGGCATTTAGTGCAATATACTAGGACCTAATTGAAGAAATAGAAAAAATGACATTGTTGCCTTCTTAAATGATTACATGACTGCATTTTCCTGTCTTCTCCTCTTTCTCCTCAGGATAAAGGCAACATCAGAGTAGTGTTTAATGTCGGCACTGATGACATCAACATCGAGGAGAGCTCCAAGTTCGTCAACGATGGAAAGTACCACATAATTCGGTTCACCCGCAGCGGAGGCAATGCGACCCTCCAACTGGACGACCTGCCAGTCATAGAGCGCTATCCCTCAGGTAGGCCCTGCCCCGCCCACATAAGCCCAACCCTCTGACCCACCACAGCACTGCCTGTCCTGGGACAGAGCTAACTACACCTTAGTCCAAATCAACCCAGCTGCTGATTGGTGAATCACATCAATGTTCCTATCAATGTTTATATTCAAACACTGAGGTTGAGAAATATAATTTTGTTTTATGTTCTTGTGTTTGAAATGAAATATGTTTGATCTGATATGAAACGTGACTTTTTAAACCATTAAAAGAGATAGTTATTACAATAGCTTGTATATTAGCCAGCTATGTCATGTCAGGCCTGTTAAATAGTGTTAAAGGTAATTTATGAAAATATTCAATTCAGGTGTCAGTTGTTTTTCTCACCATAAAAGAAAATAATAACAGTTGGTGCATTTTTGGACAAACAATAATTTAAAAACATGTCATATTTTGAGTTAAATGTATAACTAGAGAGAAAAAAAATAAGAAAAAGAAAAAAGTGTACTTTGTTGAACATAGTATTTGTTTTTATATTTGTTTGTTTTTATATTTAAAGTGGTAATATAACACAATGAGGTCCAGGCTTTAGGTAGCTGATAGTTAAAATGCTAAATGTTAGTTGTTGTGAGGTGTGTGTGAGGGTTCTTCCTGTATGTAACTCTAAACTCAGTCAGTCATATAGGCAGTATGTGGCAGCTGTAACTTTATTTCCCTGTGCTCTTGCAGATGTTAACCCCTGAAATGTCTCTTTAAATTAAACCCAATGAACAGAGAGTAAGAGTCCGCTCACTGGAAACATAATGAATTTAACTCCTCTTCTCTTAGCACATCAAGCTTACCTTAACGCAGTGACATGCTAACAATGAGCAGACCATTACTTTCTTTTCATTGCTGTTCTTTTTGTATCCAGCTCCTGTACCACGTTTGGATGTGCGTAATTACTACTGTGTTTTCATCTCTAAATTAAAGGCAACATTGATAACGAGCGCCTGGCCATCGCCAGACAGCGAATCCCCTATCGGCTCGGTCGAGTAGTTGACGATTGGCTACTCGACAAAGGTAAAAACCCTGATTAAAATTCCTTAAAACTTTGAGCTTAAATAATACAATTTGAAGGCAGTTGAATATACTATATTGTGCACCATCAACTAACATCTAAAAATAAATCCATAACTAAGTATTTAAAAGTTGGGCAGCTGTAGTGTGTAATACTGTGTAAACTGTAGTGCCTGTGAACGTATCTTGTTAGTGTGTATCTGATAATATCAGGTTAAAGGGACGATGGAGAGATTTAAATGTGAATAAATCAGATAATAGAAAACGAGTACTGATAAAAGATGCTTTATTAAGACTGGTAAATAATTGTGTTTATTATCAAATTGTAAACAATAAAGCATTTATTAAAGATTATATTTTGTAATCAAATTAAAGTACATGCAAAGTATTGTGACATGGGATAATTATGTAAATTTGAAATGACTAATAGAGCGATGCTTTTTGAAAAGAAATGTAAAAGTTTTCCTCCTAAACTTCAGCAGAGCTCCTTAAATAGCCTCTAGTCCCTTTAACAGTGAGCAGAGCTTATAACCTGTGCATGCTTCATAGGGCTGTTACAGCAGTTCTCTAGATCTCTGTCTCTCTGTCTGCCTGTCTGTTGCTCCTTCAAATACAATATCGTGCCACACAGCCATCACCATAGCAACCATCTGTCAGCCCCGTCTTCTCAGGACCCTCTGACTCCTCTCATCTGCTGCCTCTTCCTCCTCCTTCTGTTCTATGTCTCTTCATCCTCCTCCTCCTTGACTTCTCAGTCTCTTCACCCCCCTCCTTCTTTTCCTCTTCTTCTTCCTCCCCTCTGTTTTATGTTCCCACTCTTATCTCTCACAGTCTCAGCCCTCCATACGGTTCTCCACAGCTTCGATTTGCTCTGCCATGCTTAATCTATCCCATCCTCTCACCATGGCTTGGGGGTGGTGGATTGTGTAACACTCAAACACTCTTGTGTGTGTATGTGTGCACGTATGTGACCACTGGTATGTATGTGTGTGTGACTGTATTTGCGTGTGTCTGTCCACCTTCCTTCCTGGTGTGTGTCTCTGTGTGTGTTTCGGTGCGCGTGTCGTGTGTGCGTGTAGGTCGCCAGCTGACCATCTTCAACAGCCAGACGACGGTGCGCGTTGGCGGAGCTGAGCGGAGCGTAGGTATGTTCCAGGGCCAGCTGTCCGGACTCTACTACAACGGCCTCCGCATCCTCAACATGGCCGCTGAGGGGCACCCGCACATCCGAGTGGACGGCAGCGCACGACTGGTCGGAGACATGCCGTCCTCCTCCATCACACCACAGTCCAGTGCTGCAGCTGGAGGCAACCGCTCTGACTCCGCTCCCTCTATAAGTGACATCACAACCACCACGGCCACCAACAGGAAACAGGGCGCCACACAACAGGTCAGAGCACAATCACACTTTCCACAAATCTCTTTTGCGTGTGGTTGTACAAAGATGTACTTCCTCAGATATCTTGTACATATCCTTTTGGCGTGACAATTGGTAATTACAAAGTTTTAATTTGCTTTGATAAGTTTCTTTAAGGGGATTAGCAAGCTCACAGCCCACTAATCAAGGACTAGGGGACACCAAGATATGTCAGGAGGAGTGGGATTGTTTTAAACTCCACTCGAGGCAGAAGAGTTTATTTATACCACATATCGCTGGCAAGGACCACGCCAACAACATGATGTGTTTTTTCATTTATTGGTGCTCTTCCACTTGCTGACAGCGTTGTGGAGAAGCCTTGGTAGGGAATATGACGTAGCACGACGGACCCCCTTTAGGCCTCTACAAAGGAGAGTTAGAAAGAAACCGGGGGGAGAGGAGAGGGTTAGGTGGTTATTTAAAGCATAGGGTTGCTGGAATAGGTGTGGTCCTGCTCTGAAAATTCAATTTGTACACAAAGGCAAATCAAAGTGATTTACGTAAGGAATTAAAATTAAGAAAACATTAAAAATACAAACCGGAAATATGGAAAAACATTTAAAGACATATGATTGTAGTTCAGGATCGAAGCACAAGGTGGATGAAAGAGATGGAAGAGTACATACAGTTTTCTTTTAGAGATAGAACAAAATGCAAAGCTGAAAGGAGATGAGGAGGTGTTAGAGGAGTGATGACAGGCATCAAAGGTCCACAGCAAGACTCGAACCGCAAAAGTTTTAGACCTTGATTTAAAAGTCTTACATCATCTGCACTTTTAGCTGTAGATTATTACTTTATTTGACAGGGACAGTGTATATTTATAACATTTCTGAATATGCCAGAGTTCGCCAGAAGACTTTTCACCTGTAGTCCCTGGACAGGCAATAGTTAAAAGTGCAGGCATTTAGAATAAAAGCTTTGAAAATACAAATCAACAATAAAAAGCAGTGAAAAATAAGCATATCAAACGGCCTGCACTACATAGAGACAAGAGAGACAGCTCTTAACTTCACACTGAATCAACAATTACACGACACCAATGAACAGATGGCATGACGATTCAATGTTAGGTAGGTAGGAGCACCTTGTAAGACCACAGACAAAAAAAAATACACCTCACCGTCCTTGTGTTCACAAGTTTGGTTTCTAATAAACCAGGCTCACAATGTAATGGAGAAGGACCGGTAGTTGGCACAGTTTCTTATGCGTCCCAGTTCTTTGAAGCAGAGTAACTAAATAGTGCTTTTAAGTACTGATTTACAAATCTATACAATGTATCACCAGATATCTGTAAAGTCTACTTGAAGAATGTCCGACACACACGCAAACATCAATAAAAATCCATAAGTTCCTTCTTTCAGGAACGTCTTCTTCTTCTTCTTTCCAATGAATGATTCATAGTGTTTTATTTGCTCGGTAGCATCATCCTTATCGAAAGTTGCACGCATAAATTCAAGGGAGCCCAAAACATTTCATCAAATAAAAGATTCTCACACGCATTTAATCTTTCTGCTACAGCACTTTTCACATGAGTGGATTAGATGGTGAATTCCCAACTAAGTGGTCCCTACCCTCTAAATTACAGGAGGAGAAAGCTTTGTGTTAATGGAGGCTGTAATAGATTTTCCATCCAGTAAACTGATGCAAAAGGGACTCACCGATAGACACACATAGCTGTTGTTCGAGACGTCTTTATAGTGGATGCAGCTGCAAAGTCGGTGCTAATGTCAGAGGATACATTATAAGCAGGTACACCACAGACTTTTTTGCTCTATTGTTCAGATCACTTGTGGGATTTTGTCTGTCTCTTTGTGGGCGTCTGTGTGTACTGCAGTTCTTCTTCTGTGTTATAAAACTGCCTGCCTGCCGCACTGATTTTTTTTTTTTCTCCAAATGATACAAGTTGCCATGGAGATAGTGAGCCCCACTACCCGTTCGTTGCTTGCTTTTCTGTCTCTCCCATCCAGACTCCCATAGAGAATAGCTCCTCTGTGTATAAACCGCCAGCTGTTTCAGACATAAATAATAGAACGCAGAGAGCTGTGAGCTAAGCCTCAGGCATCAATAATGGATATGAGAGCTGGATGGATAGCACCGCAGAGTGACAGCGTTGTCACAGCAGCTTGTTTTCACACTTCGCCTCTCAATCTCGGCCGGTTTATGTGTTTTTAAATCAACTATCCCTGCTCTTGTGATATGCTGATCTAAGTGCTGAATCTGGGGTGCAGAGTTGTGCACTGGAGTCAATATTCCTGTATAAGAAGTAGGTCAGACCAAATATATGTTCAATATGATGCAGTGTGTGCTTGTCTCTGTGAGTCGAATCACTCCTGCTGGCCCCCAACTCTGTTCTGGTTCTTGTTTAAGAAAAATCTACAGCTTCTCCACTGAGGCTGCCTAGTGTTGCCTGGCAACCAACCTGGCCCTAACCAGTGTACGCATACAATGTGAACACAGAATGCATACACACACACACACACACACACACACACACAAACACTCAGGTGGATTGAGAACAACTGGCTTGAATTGCAGCATATTGCATCAGAGGAGGGGCAGTGAGAGATGTCGTCCAAAGGTGGTTCGGGTCCAAGCAATTTATCGATTTCACACACACACACACACACACACACACACAGAGGCAGATCCACTTCAAAACACAACCAAACATCGGGCGTGTTTTGAAGTGGATCTGCCTAAGTCGCCCCATGGGTACACTCTTACCATCAGTACTTTGTGCAGCACGAATGTGTGCCTCCACAGTTTGTCGATTTTTTGCATGTTGAAAGGTGGAAGGGAATAATAATGCATGGCAGCTGAGCACCAACAAGGAGGTGTGCGTGTGTGTGTGTGTGTGTGTCTGTGCATGTGTGTGGGTGCGTGTGCATGTGCGTGTTTATGCTAGAGGCTGCTCTGAGTCACATATCTTGTGTTTTGGTTTTGATGTTTCTGTGGATGAGTGCGTTTGTGCATGTGTGTACCTGTGTTTGATGGAAAGACGGATAGAAGAAACCAGAGGCCCGATTGGCTCTCAGGAATCAGCTGACCCAGACACTTCCACAAGCCCTCTGAACATCTATCTCTTATTTGCTCCCATCCTCCTCCCTGTCTTATTTTTCCCCCTTGCTCTCACATCTTTTTCTCCCTCTTGCTTTTCTTCCGCTCGCTATCCATCTTCTGGAGATACTTTCTCCTTCCTCCCTCCCTCGCTCACTTTCCTCTTTTCCTTTCTTCTCGCACTCCTTTTGCTCTCTCTCTCTCTCTCTCTCTCTCTCGCTCCCTCGTAGCTTTCCATATTTACCCGGCACTCCCCCCTCTTCTCACCTCCCTCCCTCCCTCTTTCTTTCTGTGGTTGAGCTCCAGTGATAGGCTGTTAATGCAGGCGGTGTATGAGTCTATCTCACCATCTGCAGTAGTGGAGCTAGCTTCTCTCCTCTCTCGCCAGGATCTCTTCATCAGCCTGCCAACTTCAACCTGATTTGCTTGTGTGCCTGTGTAGATGTGTCTAAATAGAGAGAGAGCAATGGAGCGTGTATGGCTATTATAGAGGCTGTGTATGTACATGTGTGTTTGATATTCCAGTTGTGAAAGTAGCAGCCAAGCTGTTGAATCTTCTGCGAGAGTGTGTGAGGACAGTGTGCAGCTACTATGTGTGAACTAGGCAGTCAGGGAGGCATGGACGGTCGTTGGCACTGTTCGGCTGCTCAGGTAGAAATTTTGCTCTTTCAGCATGCAGATGTCCTTCTCCTTGTGCTCTCTCGCTCTCTTTGTGTCTCTTCTTTCTCCTCCTGTCGTTGTGCATCTGTGTCCATCAGTATGTCAGCATGCTCTATTGATAGACGGTGAAAAGATGGGGACAAAGAGGGCGGGATAGAAGGAGGGTGAGATGGACATCTTCTATAAACTTCTGGGGTGTATCGATGTGATTTAAGTTGTGCTTGGCATGTCTCTAGTTTTCCTTGCGTGCATTGTTTCCCATGTGATAGGTGGATCGATAGTCCAGTCGACACCTTGCCGGTTGAATGGGGTGATCAGCTGACAGGGGGATGTCACAAATTAGAGGAGAGGCCTGGTTAAATGTACTTGTCTGCTTTTGTTTTAGCTGAAATCAGGATTCAAAACAGTGGAGGGCACATAGGTGTCCTGGGGATCAATAATCAAGCATGGTGGCTCGACGTTGATTAGTGACAGACAGGGGTGATGTGTTTCCTACTGGCTGATTGGTTCTCGTGCTATTTGAATCCTGGCAAAGGCACAGAGGTTTATTGACTGGCTGGATTCCAGAGGCTAAGCTCAGCCTAGCAGCATTTGACAGCCCAGTGGGCAGAACTGATTGGAAAAGCATTGGAGGAAAGAGACAAAGTCAAGCATCAATAACTTGATATACTGTATGTTTCAGGCCAAACTAAACCACAGTAGACTCGTCAGCACCAAGACCACACCACACGGGCACGGTGCGGGATTTTTTCAGATGAATAAACTTACTGATTGCTTATCTAACCTTATGTAATGTCTATGTTCTTACAAAGGAGGCAAATAAATAGAGAAACCAAGGACAGAGAGCAAGCTTAATGAGTTTCTGTTTGATATACTGTCTGTAGGTTTCAGCTAAGACCATATAGTACTTTGATTCGGTTCCGATTCTGTTCTTGTCTGGTTGTACTCTGCCTCTAGAGCTCTTCTCTTTTATAGCTCTGCCACTCTCTCTTTTTATTCTGTGTGTTACTAACATCCACTGCAATGCATCACAATCCAATTTTAATTTAGTGCTGGCACCGAGCGCCCAGTGTGGTTAAAACACACACACATTCACATCTCAGCGTCAACGCGGGCGATGTTTAACAGTAGTTCATGAATATGCGGAGCACATTAGCACGGTGTTAAGTAAAGACCGCAGCACTTTGAAGTCCTCCTCCTCCTATCCCGTCTTCTCCTCTCTCTCTTTCTCTCAAAATTCCCCTCAAATTCCTTTTATCCGTCCATCTATCTTTAACTCCTTCCCCTCCCTTCTCTTCATACTCAGGCTAGAATGACAAATCAATGCACAGGTCCCCACTGAGGGTGCACAATCCTTTTTTTAATTATTTTTTTTTAATTATTTTTTTAATTATTTTTTTTTTATTCCCCATCATTTTTAACAGCCTGAACTTAGTGTTGCCATGGCAACAGGAGGAGCAAGGATGGAGAGGAAAAAGGGCGCCTTTTCCATAGAGAGGGAGCAAGGCACAGAGAATGAGTGGTTGTTGAGAAGCTATTACTTGGTTGATACAGGTTAGAGGTGGAAGTGAAGTGCGTTGTTGACATGGTGCTTATAGAGAGGCATTCAATAAAGGAGATTTAAATGAAGTGCTTAGCTGGAATTTTTAATGAACACTGGCAGGGGGAGAATGTTGTATTCCTCTCTTTTGCTTCACACTGCACACTCTCCAACACTCATGAACACTAGCCAATATCAGATGGAGAGAACCGAACAAAGGCAAGCAGGGAGGTGTGAAAGATAGAAAGGCCAGAGAAGGAAAAAGAGGGGGAGGGTCAAGAGAGTAGGAGATAACTGACTGAACCCTTGTGGTTTTGAACAGAATTCAATGTTTCTCTCTCCTCCCTCCTCCTTTCTTCTTCTCTCCTTGGGACTCGTGGTGTTTGTGGAAAACGGGTGGGCGATGGATTGGTGCTGTATGCTCACGCATGTAGAAAATAAGCAGAGGGGGTGTGGAGCACAGGCAGTTTGTGGATTGCTAGCATCTACATACGTGTGTTTATGTTCCTACTTTTTTTCTTGATCCTCTCTCCGTAGTCGGCAGATGACCTGCTGGTGGCGTCAGCTGAGTGTCCCAGCGATGATGAAGACATTGACCCCTGTGACCCCAGTTCAGGTGAGACTCCTGCTCCCTTCACAGAGTACACACATCATCACACTGCCTCTTTGGCTATATTTTTGTCCTCCTCACTCAGCGGCTCAGCTCTTTCCTGCCGCTTGGTCGCTCGCTACAATGAATTTTTCATTTCCACTTAGGTTTTTGCCTCCAGGCATTACCTAACATTCTCCATCCACTCCCCAATCTTCATCTCCATCTCTTACTTTGCTTTCAACCCCTCCCCTCACATTCTTTTGTCCCTTGTTATTCATCCTCTCTTTTTTATTTTCCCCTTTAACTTTCCTTTCCTGCTTCCCCCTCCCTCACCTCCATCAAGCCATGAAGAATTCACATGCAAATTATTTTTACAATCACTTAATATGGTGTCATACTGTATGTAACTACTTTACAGGCCTTGCTTCCTGTGCATGTCATAAAGTGGCAAATGTATGTAATAAAACTGATTAAATGTGCACCTGTGCTCTGGCCCTCCTATCAATATGGTGTAATGTAATCTGTTTACACATTATGTGATAATATGCAAACAGCTTTGGCTCTAAGCTGCAGCCTTCCCTAGCCAGCATGTAACATTATGCGAAAAGCATGTCAAATTATTCATCATGATGATGCATTGTATCTTCCCGCCCCAGCCCTCTACACATCGCCTTTACATGTAATACAAATTAATAATGCATGCAGTAAACTGTAATGCTATATCACACGCCTCCCCTCTCCTCTTACAGCCCGCCCTCCCCTTCCAGAGGTGAAGGTGTTCCCAGGTCCATCTGAGGTGGTTCGGGAGAGCAGCAGCACTACAGGTATGGTGGTGGGCATCGTGGCGGCCGCAGCCCTCTGCATCCTCATCCTCCTCTACGCCATGTACAAGTACCGCAACCGCGACGAGGGCTCCTACCACGTGGACGAGAGCCGCAACTACATCAGCAACTCAGCCACACAGCCCAACGGCAGCGCCAAGGACAAGCCGCTGGGGATCGCCAAGATCTCCAAGAACAAGAAGAACAAAGACAAGGAGTATTACGTCTGAGGCGGAAGACGTCCGACACACAGACATATACGCATACACCTTTATATATAACGGTATATGTACATAAATAGATATATTCTCAAAAAAAAATACACACATACACATCGACATGCTGATGTTAATGTTTACTCTCCAATAATCACATCTGCACACATGCTGGCAAGCACAAACATACACATTCAAGCACACATACACTTAAGCACAAACATACCCACAGACACACGCACACACACACACACACAGACAGACTGGCCCATGGGCATGGACCCTTATTGTACAGTATTTACCAATGAGCAGAGCCTCTGAGAGAGGCTTGTTTTATGAACACAAACACCATTCCAAATGATTTAAAAAAGCACCAGTTCAACTCCCAGCTTAGAACCATTTTGGGGCCAGCCAGATAAACAAGACCAGTCACTCCCCTGCCACAGTAGGACCTCTCCTGTTGGACTCAGGGAGGTCAAGGAAGACTTTTAAGTGAAGCACATGGCAGACTGAGAGTGTTGAGCAAGGGGATAGAGCACCTGAACAAAGATGACGTAAAAGCACCAAGACAAGCACTAAGTGTCTCTTACAAGCTTCTTGGCCTTCCTCCCTGTTAGCAGACAGGACTCGACGATGCACTGAGGACGCTGAAGAAACGAGCACAGTGACGTTCCAAGTCTCACCCCAAGCAACAGGACAGGAAATCAGGGTGTAGACACAGGGACAGTGAATTATGAGTGAATAGGCAAAGGCAGGGCTGCTGCCGTTAATATAATGGATGGTCTGTGGTGCTGATGTTTTACAGCACTCTGTAAATCAAAAAAGGTGGAATCAGCGGAAAACTGAGAGATACTTTCCTGGACAGGATACTTGAGACTTCAGATGCTACCTACTGACACCAGTCGTGCGTGACTACGATGTGTCACACACACACAGACACACACACACACACACACACACACACAAATAAATCTAAACAATCTATACCTGCAGACATACACGTACCTGCGATGCTAAAGACCCACCATATCTTCATAAGTGACACTGAAGACTATACAAGAAGACAATGGTGAAAATGACCATTATGATAATTGTTTTGGCAATGATAAAGATGAATATGAAGAACATTTGGGCAGTATAGACTCTTTTGGGGAGGGAGGGGGGGGTCTTATTGCACGTGAATTATCTTACTCCGTGTGATTTATAACGCGTTGAAACTCCAGAGGTTACACCGTGATGCACCACCAACATAAAAACCTACCACCATTGCTTGAATTACTCCTAAATACGCACTTCAAACGGTTTTCGGTCTTTGGGATTCAACCCTGATTTAATCACGGAATCAACTCTCAGTTCAAAATCCTCATTGACAAAGTGTGACCATCTCGAGTGTGCTGCATGCCTGAGTCTCTGAGCTGTGCTGTGAAGTAGTGGCGTGTCCCACTAAGTCCAGAGGTGGTAGGTGTGTTTGTGGGAGGTGTAGGAGCAAAGGGGGTTGTTGCGGGTTGCAATGCAACTCCGGCGCGACGCCTGGATGTGCGCGCCCACCGCAGGCCACGTCCTGTTTTCTAGCCTGATGTCTTATAGGCCACGCCCACTATACCTGCTCTAACCAACCACCTTTTATAGCAAAAACCAGCCGAGGAAAAGAATCAAAAACAGAACAAAGTAAGTGTTACCATGTGTTGCAAATAGATAGAAAAGTCCAGTTCATGATGCCATTGACTATTTGACAACCTGAGTTGCTTTGATTTCATTGGCTCTCCCTTTTCTCTCTTTCTCTTTGCGTCCTTTTGTCTTCACGCTATTGGTTGACTGATTCATCAATATTCATGACGTGACCGATACAGGACAGACAGATGGGTTTCCGGCCACAGTATAATTATCTGCTTATGGACTTTCGCAATGTCTGAGCCCTCTACAGCTTAAGAATTGTAGCTCCATGATATATCAATACAAACAGTGCCATGACTTGAACGAGCCCCTCCCGATCTTCCAAGCAACATAACCAACCAGTCAGATGCATGCAAAATGACCCTAAAGAAAGGAAATGAAAAGGACGTGAGGTCAAAATTAACTTAACATATTCCCTTATTCCCTCCATCCTTTACTGGCCTTGACCTCCTTTTCCTCCCTTCTCTCGTTTTCCCCTTGTTAAGTATGTTTCTCTATCCGCCCTCCGAGTTCCTCCGCGTCTATCTCTGTTGTGTTGCCATCTGAAACAAAGGAGGTGTCTCATCCAATGGGATTCTACATCTAGGTGTTCATTAACCATGTTTATTTTCTATATGTACAATTTTTCTACAGTATTTACTTTTATTTTTATTGTTACGGTTCTTTGATGAACATAAAGTGGAAATTTATTATGAAAAATAGTTTTGAAGATTAATGAGTAAATAAAATATTACCCAAGTGAGCCTGGAGTGCGTTTGTGTGCTGGTTTTTGCTCCCATTTTTCTACAGATGGAAATACTGTGTCTGTGTCTCTCTCACATCGACTATGAGAGCCCATCAATGGACAATTAAGACGAACTAAAAGCAACTCAAATTGTGTTAGGACGCAGATCTTACAGGAATAAATGAGCATTGTGGGAAATACAATTCTTCACTTTCTGGGGAAGAGTTAAATGAGAACATCAATACCATTCCTGTGTCAGTCCATTAGATACACTAATGGAAACAGGGAAATAGGCAGAACCAGCTCACTGTTTAACACAGCACGTCTTGTTTGCTTATCTGTACAAAAACAAGATGGAAAATGACAATTAGCTGTTTTATGGGGGGTTATGTACCAGACGATTTCTTTTAAACACTTAAACAAACACAACACTTCATATTAAATAGCTTTAGAGATGCTGGTAGGGGACTTTTTTCAACTTTGAACTGCAATGATTAATCAATTAGTTAAAAAATAATCAATAAGTTGGATAATTGATTGTTTAAAATTGTAATCTGTAAGATTTTCATCTATTGAATTGTCTATTAAGTAACTGTCTATCAAAGAGTGACTTAACAAAATGGTGATTGATCATATGACCGCCTTATGAAAGCAATTCTACTTGCCTTTTTGCAGAGTGTCTGTGGCGACATTCATGGGCTAAATCTAAATACGCCGCCATAGTGACGCCATAGTGACGCCACTGACGGCGGTTGGTCTACCGGACCAGTCAATAACTCTTATGCTGTGTTTACTTGTGACGGGAAATCGTGAACTTCCTGTTTCTAAATCAGGCTTGTAGTAAGGGCAGAAGTGTAACAGGAACGTATGTGTGTGTGTGTGTGTGTGTGTGTGTGTGTGTGTGTGTGGATTTAAGAGGGTGACATATAGGGGACAGACTGGAAGTAGTAGTAGATGTGAATTTGTTTCAATAAAGTTTACAAAAGCACAAAAAAAATTAACACGTAGTGACCATGAACGTGACAAGATGGAGGCTCTGACAGAACAGGCCCATCTGCAGTTACATCTTACTGCCAAAGGGGCCGCTAGAAACAACGTATCTCAATTCTTATGGAGTACAACTTTAAGTATTTTTTTAAAGCAAACTGTCTGGGCTAGCCTCTTTTTTTTCATTTGTCTTTCTGACAAAAATTAGGTTTATTTTCTAATACAAATACAAATCAGTTTGTACTTTAGCAGTTGCTATTAGAAATTGAAACCTTTTTGAACAAACATAATTACTTAGTTAGCATGGGAAAAAACTACAGCTCCCATAAAAATCTACAGCAATGCAGGTACTTTTGCTTGCTTAACTAAACAAAGACCAGTAAAGAATAGTTACATTTGAGGAAACAGAAATCCCATCTGTTGCATGTCTGCTATTTATGCACACAATAAAGTACTCTTTTTTTAAAGTTTGAAGCACAAATACTGTATAATATTTTAACGTAGATTAATTTATAATGAAAGTTATTAGTTCCAGTTCTTTGGAAACAGCTAACCAGCTGCTGGCTGTGGCTGTAAACACAAATCAGTGCATTTCCCAAAACGTGGTAATATTCCACTTCAAACGATCAGCACATTGTGTTCCAACACCTATTCCCTTTCACCTCTTATTTTATCAAAGTAAGAAAAGTAGCATCTTTTTTCCCCAAGTCCCACTGTAACTGGGACAGTAAACACACATAAATATCCCCTCGCACACACTGCACAGGGCTTTGAAGTATGATTCAGTGCGGTGAGCGGCATAAGTCTCTGCAGAGTTGTTGTTTGTCGGATGAAAGATCCCTGAGACTGCGGGGTTGAGCTCGCATCCTCAGGTGGAGGAAGCTACAAGGACTTGCTATTTCAATAAACACCTCCCTAGTCGTGTTCTCTCTCTGTTTGTCTATCTTTCTACTTTCTTTTTGTCTTTTGCTGAACAGTTTGTGCTCAACAAAGGGCTCGTGTTAGGCTGTAGCCATCTGCCGCTGTGCTGTCCTTGACCACAGCCAGCTGAGATAAAGACACAGCCCTGCTATATCCATAGAGTAAATAAGGAACATCTTCAGTATGGAGCCATACAAGTGCCACAAAAAAGAATACATGTGGAAGTATAATGTCTAATAACAAAATATCAAATCCTTTTAAGCGTGATTTCACATTTATTTCTCTATAAGAACAGACAAAAGCAACAGGGAAAGGAATGTAGCCTTAAGCCACTTGAGACTATAGCGGTATGCTTTAGCCTAGATATCCTTTCCGCTGCATCAGTTCTTATACTTTCCACTGCAAGTCCAGTAATGTTATATACGTATAAGTGCAATGCTAAATGAATGTGTGGTTTTCTCAACCACGAGTGACACAAGAATTTAGTCATTAGTTTAGAGGGGTAGAGTCATGAACTTAAATGTTGGACAGTAGTCCCTTTTCACAGCAGACGTGTTGACCTGTCAGCAGGAAAAGTCCAGGTGTCAATCATCACAATAACGATGGCTTCATGTCAGTAAGTGAGTATGCAACCGTTATTATTTTGTATTAATTTCACCTGTGCTTTTCCTGCATTTGTTTGTTCGGATCTCCTTTAGCTTCAGCGTGGCTAGAAGCTATTCCTCCAAGGGTTCTGCAGTTTTAGGTTGTGACAATACAATTCACACAATCACATTAAACACAATACTCAAACAGTACATTACACAAGATACAACTCAAATAGTGGCAGAATTATAACTCATGGAATTAAACAAAAAGCCAAAAAACAGACAATACACGACTCCGAATGAATCCATATCTAAAAAATTAGTGATAAGAAAAGCCCATGCAACCAACACACTACAAGAACCAGCATTAGGTACTGAAGTTTGGTTGAAAATGATATTCTTTAAGTGATTTTTTAAACCTATATTGAGTGTTTTGTTGTTTAATATGATTTGACAAGTCAAAATGTGTGCTGTGAAAAGGGTCTATAGGAAATACAGAAACAGAAACCATCATAAATGCTCCCTTTTCACATCAGGCATTTGACCACAGGTTGATCTAATATCATTAACGTCGGCTGTGTTCCATGAAAGTGCTCCACCAAAGCGAGTCTTAGTGTATCAAAATGCACACAAGCAGGACCCTGGAGCTTGACCACCTGAATGCATTGCAGAAGAAATATTGAGTTGTTAAAAACAACTTCTACACATATCTGCCCCGCACAGGTGCGGAGAAATCAGAGTAATGTTAATCAACAAATTCATATCATGCTTTTTTTACACAAACACACACACACACACACACACACACACACACACACACACACACACACACACACAAACACAGACACACACCTTCCACAGTCCTTTATGTCCACTCCTTTCTGCAGCTGCAATTTGTCAGACCCTGTCAGTCTTGCTGTCTTTCTTTCTCTCCTTCTGTTTCTTTGCCTTGTGTATAAGCAAAACTCCGGGACTGTGTGCATGTGTGTGTGTGTGTGTGTGTGTGGGTGTGCGTGTGGGTGTGCGTGTGCATGTCCGTGTGTGTGTGTGTGGTCATATCAGGAACTCAAGGCTGCATTTTTTTGCTTTGGAATAAATCATAAAGAGCTCTGGTCATCTGTATAAAGTTCCCACAGGACAACACACGCCGTGTTATCAATAAAGGAGAATGTGTGTTGAGAGTAGAACCTGAAGATGCATAAAAGAGAACATTTAGCCCAAAAAGATATATTTATAACTTGCAAAGAGAGAGAGAGAGAGAGAGAGAGAGAGAGAGAGAGAGAGACAGACAGAGAGAGAGTGAGGGTCCTTGCAAGCTGGCTGTCCTGCTGATGTGTGGAGAGTGCAGTGAAAAGAAATATTATGTCCATCGCTATCAAAGTGTGCTCATCTTTCAACACAAGTCTGTTCCCCTTAATTATTCTTTTGTTAGTTTGTTGACACTACTTTGAAGCTAAAAAGGAAGACAATCTGCCAGAAATATCCTCAAAGCCATTTCAGTCAAAAGCAACTGGACTGGTTATTTGTCTAGGAAGAGGCTTCATCAGTTCATGTGCGCATCTGACCAGTCCCAGCCTGGTCAGATGCGCACATGAACTGATGAAGCCTCTTGGATGAGAGGTGAAACGTCTTCCTAGACAAATAACCAAGTCCAGTTGCTTTTGAATGAAATTGCTTTGAGGATAACGACGACCTGGACGAATGAGAACATTCACAGGCCTGCCAGAAATAGTCCCTACCGTCTGTACTTTTTACTCCAAAACTATAAATAATCCAGATTTGCTTGCTATTATGCAACCAAATCACAACAATAATAATCTATTTTTAAATTGAAATGTAGCGTAACGTGACTGTGGAGCCCCAAAACTGACAAAATGTAACCGATGAGGTTATCAAGACAAGTCAAAAATAGAACTGAATACATCATAATTACTTTTGTTGGTTAAGTAATTCTAATGGATTGTGAAAAGAAATATAAGTAGTGAGGTAAGTAATTTCACTTCTCTACTATATTAGATTTTTTACTTTATCAAGCCTACTATTCATTTTTTTCAGCTTTCTCCTCATAAGAATTAACTTTTAAAGGTGGTGAATGAGGTGAGTCTTATTGCAAAGGATTGTTACAGTGTATGATTTTCAAATCTGTTTTGAATATAACATAATTACCGTTTTTTTAAGAAAAGTCTTATTAGAGATTTTTAGGTCAAATGGAAATGAATGAAAAGTGAAAACAGATTTTTGGACGGACAAGATCATGTCATCTTTCAAGATCTGTGCACTACTGTGATGCTTTTTTTACACAAACACACACACACACACACACACACACACACACACACACACACACACACACACACACACACACGTAAACACACACACAGACACACACACACACACACACACACTCAACCCAGCAGAGACCTCCTACATCCTCATACACCCTTAAGGCTTTTCACACGCCCCCATTATTCACCACTGCATGGCAGAAAGCACCAAAGCACGTCTCACTTCTTCTGTCTTTCGATCTGGCGATGAACCCACAAGTGGATAGACGGATAAACAGGCAAAAACGTTTATTTCAAACGTGGAGTGTGGGCTCTGGTGGAAGGCCTTGATACATATAAAACACCACGTGGGACACAGAGGGTCCGAAAAACAGAGACAAAATCGGAGTGGGAAGAAAAAAAGGGGAAGAAAAACAAGAAGATTTGAAAAGTGAAAACCTAAAATACAACAAACCGGACTGTGTGGTCAAACTGCAAAGATGATGGTGATGATTCTGATCATGTTCTTGATTGTGCTGATAAAGACGGCAGCAGCGTCGGCGCCTGGTCCTGAGCTGAACATTAAACCTGGAGTTGAGACCGGCTTTGCCAAACGGACGCTGCACTTCTGCTACCAGCTGGGCTTTGGGGTCACAGAGATTCCCTCCAACATCTCCAGCAACATCCAATGCCTGTGAGTACACAACTGCACATGCATACAAGTGGATGCACAAATATCTGCAGCATGTTTCCGTTTCACCTGCTTGCTGTACAGCTGTTTCAGATCTCAAATGAATTATCACAATGCTAATTTAACTCCAAAGCTGCACAGCTCTTAATACTCTTCTTGTCTGCAACTGCACGAAAACCGCAGGATAAGCTTTTGTTGAGCCTATTGTCAGAATCATCTTGTGCTTTGGACTCATTCCTTTCATTAGATGGTTTTGTTGAACATGTATATTTGTGGGTTTTCTTCTTTTGTATTAAACAAAGACTTACAAGAGAGATTATAAAAAAAGAGAAGGGCCAGAATTGTATCAGCAAAAGCAAGACATCCTGACTTTTGGTCTCCCATAATGTAGCTCAATAGCATTTTTGTTGGACCCTCCATGCCTGGACTCTCTGGCATAACTCTGTAGTCTCTAACCCTGTCAACATGGTTATTTTTCGGTCTTTAAAAAGCTCTGAATTCATTATATAGCTGTTTTCACAGTCTGACTAGCACTCCTTATGATGAGTAAACTGACTTCCATGTGTAAAAGCGATGTAGTGTCGCTCTACCCACAATAAGTGACATGCGTCAATATTACATAGAAAATATCCAAATTCTCATCCCATCTGACACGATACAGATTTAGGGAGCATGCCATGCTTACAATTCAATATCACATCCATGAGCATGCATAATCATTTAGACTTTCCTCCCTAATCCTTGCTCATTTCCTGCTGGCTGAATTTTGCACCAAATTTGCAAATATTGGGTTTTATGTAACATTCATTTACTTGATGGAATTTATGCAAAGTGTGTCTGCCCATCTTCAGTGACCCCCAGTTTCTTGTAAACAAGTAAAAGTTATATTTGCGTTCAGTGTTTCTCACAGAAGAACATTGCGTACAGTACCTGTGCACTGTTTTGACAATCAAGTGAAGTTTCTCAACGCCGCCAAACTCCTCTGAAAATGCCTGCACACCTCGATCTCATCCTGTTAAATGCCATGGGTGATAAAGTACGCAAGAGAACAGTATGAAACTGGTGGAATGGACTGTATATTGTTTTGTCCACGTGTTTGCACCGCTTACATCCTCAAACGACAATTATGGGATTAGTGCTGAAAGTTAGTATCACAGTAGCACAAAAAAACAAAAGTGTCATTAACATTAACCATTCTAATCTATTGGTCATATGGGCCCAAGAGTATTGAACTTAGAAAGGGTGCATTGTCTCTTAATTTCATCATCTCATGTACATGACTGTCTGTACGGTAAATATCAGGCTAACAGCACCTGGATCATTTAACTTGGGGACACAGCTTGCCCTGTTATATTGTTGAATTGATGCATGTTTTTGTATGGATTGATGTGATAAATGAGCCCTGGGTGTGCATGTTGTTGTCAGACTAGCTCTTTCCCCCAGCTTCAAGTCTATATGCTAAGCTAAATTAGCCAGAGTGGTATCAATCTTCTCATCAGAAAAGCTCAAATCAGAGTGATGTTCTGTGTGGCTCCAAAGGTGTTAATCAAAAGTGCTAGTGGTTTAAGTGTCAATGACAGTGACACAGCAGAGGCCCAGATATACACTGCAGCTGTTTTTGTCCGGTGAAACATTTTGAAGGAATCTCAAGGCCAGAAGGGGGATGGGATGATGGGGGCCGAGGGTGAGGGTCAGTATAAAAATTAGAATCGCCTGAAGCATAAACATGGACCTAGACATACACAAGAACAGAGTACAGATGTACATAATCTTACTCAAATATACAGACGAAACACACACACACACACACACACACACACACACACACACACACAGACGAGGACGTACTTTCCCAAGAGACGTTCAGGGAACTCCCAGGTGGCAATGTGTGTGTTCTCATCTGTTCTGTTCTGCTCGAAGGTCGAGGGTTCAGGAACAGTGGGGATATTTACAAGTATGCAGCAATGGAGGGCCATTTCAAATGTGATCTACAACCACCAGATGTAAAATAAGCTTGGGGTCTTTGTAAAGACATTCTGTGCACAAAACTGTTTGTTTCCTGCCTTAAAAGAAAATCCCCAACATGAGTGAGTATCTGGCCATGGCCTCTCAGACCTCCCACCCTCGCCCCATGACCAAAATGGCCACTGATGACTTTTTAAGGATGCCTCTTCGCTGATTTATGTCCCTGTTATCGGCCTATCACTGAGAGCTGATGTGAGCGGTGATGTGTTTCTGTACCAATAGGGAAGTTAAGCAGACGCAGATCAGAGTGATTCCCCAGGGCGCCCTCACCAGTCTGCAGCAACTCAGGAAACTGTGAGTGTCTGTCATTCATGTTGATTCTTTTAATGTGGAACATAATAAACGGAGGAGGTCAAAACACTCAAGATGTGGCTCATCCAAACAGCGGTAAAGTGGTCGCTCCTCACCTTCATCTCTATACATAGATTTGGTGTTATTCCTCCAAGTTAAAAAAAAAAGTTTTATGGTTAGCAGGATGTTAAATACAGTGCATGAACCTGGAGAATTCAAAGTATCCCCGACATTCATCATATTTCTACATGAGGTTAAATTACTTATCCTTCAACCTAATGGAAGTCAAAAATACTGAATTATATTTGGGCCTCAAACTTGACTTTTTATTGTGTGTTTATACAGACAATAGTCACCATTATACTGTATATCATTAATCATGAATTTCCTAAAACGAATGGAAAACTAGAGTTCAGTTCAAGCGTACGTTATTATATTTGTGCTACAAACTTTATTTGTCTTGTATATTGTACGTTTCGTGTATGACAGCCCACATGCAGCAGATGGGATTTTTGTTTGCTCAAGTTAAATGAGTCTCAACAAAATCTGATGTATTTACATGCAAAATGTCTTTTTCTGTGCTCAAAATGTGCCATTGCACACTCAGAATTGACTGAAATGATCCTCTATATTTGGTGTTTTTGGCCTTCTGGTTCCTTAGCCTTGTTGTTTTGGTGTGTGGTGATTATCTCAGTAGTACTACTGTTAGTGTAAGATGACAAATGTCTCCTTGTATTTTATTTACAACACATCCTCAAAACAAAACCAAAGTCAATAATGACTAATTACGTGACCCTTTTTAAACATTTGGTTAACGCTTCAAACCGGAACTTGTTTGGGTTTAACTGAGAACGTTTGTTACGGACAGAAGTCTGCAGCGTGGTTACATCCGTGTCATAGTTACACTGGTTAACTTTCAAAGAGTCGACAATGACTTTTGGTTTCACGAAGGACACAAACATCACCCATCCACCACCCCGATGTCCTCTTTATGCAGACTTTGGCGCTCTTTATTTTACGTCAGCTGTAAATATGGGTCATAATAAGCTGCCTGCACAATCAACCTATAAGGCAGTTGTTTTTTGAGAGGAGGGTTGATTTACTTGGGACCATAATTGTTTTTGACTGAAGTTTCAATGAAGACTGTTAACAAGTATATCTTAGATATTATCCTCTTCTCCCCCCCTTCCACTTCCTCCAACCTTAGTACCCTATCGGGGAACGACATACTGGAGAGCATCGGCGAATTTGCCTTCGCCAGCCTCCCTCGGCTCACTGAAATGTGAGTATACGACCGCGGTTGGCTCGTGACGTATTTTATCCAAAATGCTTGTGGGTTTGTTATGGAACAAGAAGAGCTGCACACTCTGAGAACGCTGATCACCCAAACAGCTGAGGAGCAACTTTGGCAGGGTGGTAGAGACATAACACCTCAAATAATAAGTGTGAATCTAATGTGATCCATGCAACAGATCTGCCATAAACCCTACCTTTATAAACATTATCATGTTCAGTTTTGATTGACACTGTCAAATAGGTATTTATGTGTTTATTATTGATGTTGTTTGCAGCGATGTTGAACTGGACTGCATTGTATTAAGAGGTGTTTCTAATATTTTGTCCACCTATTTATGTATAACACTGCTGCAAATTACAGCCTATGTCCCCCTGAATGTTTAGAGCGTTTGCATTATGTCATATTCTTCTCCACACGTTTGTGTTTCCCTCAGCGCCATCTCTGGGAATGTTGTGTTGAAGAGTATAGGAGCTTTTGCTTTCTCTGATCTTCCTGAACTCATTGAGATGTGAGTATAACTGGCAGGATAATAGCAGTGCGCTGTGACACTCTAATGGTGAGAACAATCGCTTATAATGAGTACATGGCTCCGTGTGTTTCTTTCAGCACCATAAAGAATTCAAAACACCTGCGACACATCCATCCAGACGCCTTCAAGGACATTGTGAAACTAAAGTATCTGTGAGTATCTGTGAGCGTGCAGCAGAGAGGAAAACTTTCTTCTTCAGTTGGTGTTTTTAAAGCTGGTTGGGAGTCCGAAATGGGTCATGGGTGCTGACAGGCCTACTTCTAAAGGGCCCCCACGTGACCAGAGACATCATTTTTTAATTAGCTTGATTCCCTGGAAGAGAAATACCAGAGTCACACTTTCATCTCATGAAAAAAACAGTGATCCATCATTTCAGCCATGTTTAATGTATTTGTTATATACAAAGCACAATACGTCGCCAAAATCCCTCTCTGACAATTATCCTACTTTGTGAGAACTGGGACAGATAAAATAGGGAGTTTATGACACTGAATTATTAAACGATTTAAACCAGGACACATTAGCTCAAGAGCATTATATTTTGAATTACCTCAAATATTTCATTTCAAAACTTTTCTTGAACCTTGTTTAATATTTTTAACTTGTTTAAAAAAAGGTCAAAGGCATTGCATTTGGAGATTGAATACAAAGATGATTTCATCATCATCATTCAGTCATTCAATGTTGCATAAGAATTACCCAAAGAAGCCAATTTCAGATCCATACATGTATTGATGCAGAGCGCAGAGCTGATACAATTATAGGTTGTTTCAAAAAATGGTTTGATATCTAAAATGTTGCCTTTCAAAAATATATATCTAGCCGCTTAGGCACCTGTTGTTCTCACCGTGTGTTAGCGTGCCAGTACTCAGAACATGGCAGATATTATATCTGATAAACATCCGCATATGTTCACTTCACCATGTGAGGATGTCATGACTATGGCGTCAAAGGAGTGCCTTAATAAAATGAATGTTAAGATATTAAAAAGAATAAATTAAGGAGTAAATGATAATTATAAGCCTTTACATTTATTTTCACATTATTGTTTCATTTGTCTTTTTATATGTGCTCATATATTTTTAAATAAAGATCTATATTCCTCCTCACATTTCCACATTTATTTTCTTATTCCTTAACAGATGTTTTCTTTTTTTATTGCACTGGTTACGGCTTCATAGTTACCATGACAATGCAAACGTTTATACTCACTTTATACTGTCCCAATTCTGAATAATCTGTGTTTTGCAGTCAAATATTTCAATTATACAAAATGTTTCATCTGTTAGCAGTTGTTGCCCAAAAAAAAGGACAGTTATTTGGAACAAGGAGCTCCTTAAATGTCAGATGTATCTCTCCGCCACCTGAGCTTCTCTCTGAATCTCTTCACTTGCTAATTTGTATCTCTGTCAATATAATGAATGGGACATTGTCAGATTGTATCACAATGATTCACTGCACAGAGTACCTGTTGTTCAGTGGCCGTGGTGTGAATGTCGTAACATTTACTGGTTAATCTGCACATCACAGGAAAATCTCCAACACTGGATTGAGAATGTTTCCAGACTTCACCAAGATCCACTCCACGGCCGTCGACTTTGTGTTGTAGGTCTCAACACAATACACACATGAACTACAAATGCCCACGCACCATTGTTCCCACGTGCACACAGAATTAAATATGCAGTGAATACCAATGCACTTAGTAGTCCTTACAGAACAGACTCAGGAATAGAAAACATCTGTCCCTGTCCCCAGCATTTAAGGTGTAATTCCGAGGCAAAATCATCCCGTGGACTTTTTCGGCGCAGCCATCAAGACAGGTTTTTTTTCATATATGAACTATTAACAGAGAAAGGGAGAGACGCTAAGAGCCAGACATGCCTACCACTGATTAGCTTGGGGCAGTACAGTGAAGGCATTTAAACGTCTTATTAAACACTAATACTGTTCAAAACAACACCAAACCTCTGCAGTAGCATGAGAAGAGTTCTTACATATAATACAAAGCACCAACAACGTAGTTTACTAAAAGAGCATTTTGAAAGACTTACCTACTGGCTCCTGTACCAGCTCCTCTCATAGTAAAGTGCATTAAAGTGGATTAGCAAAGTCAATCCAAAAGGAAGGAGCCCATTGGTGCTTTGTTTTATGGGTAGAGACTCTTCTCATGCTACTGCAGAGGTTTGGTGTTATTCTGAGCAGTATAAGGGGTTAAAGAAGCCGCTTTAATGCGTTCACCGTACTGCCCAGAGCTATCGGTGATAGCCACGTACGGCTGTTAGCAACTCTACAGGAATTCTGCGTTATTAGTTCATACACGAAAAAAACTGTCTCAATGTTTTATTTGATGTATTTAAGTGCTGAAAAAGACCATGGGGTGATTTTTAGCCGGAATTACACTTCAAGGAAGTGGATTTAAAGGGGATTGTAGCATGTATTCCTGATATTTTGCACCTTAAGGATACATATATCTGCCGTTTTTACTATTTACGTTATCAACATTTGGTATTAATCATTGTGCTTTTTATCCATGTGCTGCTTAGTGACCTGCAAGACAACAGCCTCATACAGCGAGTCCCCGCCAATGCCTTCAGAGGTCTCTGCACTCAAACTATCACCGAGATGTAAGCGATTCATCACTCAATATTAAGAAACACGTGCACCACCCTCACACAGTTCAGTGTGGGCATTACACAATGACGAATGTTTCCTGAAATGCCCTCTTTACTGTGTCGTGTCTTCTGCTATACTGATCTGATCATATATACTGTACATATGGCCTCTTTATGTTTCCCACTCAGTACTTTCCATTTTCTGCATTTTCTCCTATTTTATATTCATCCTCCAATATGTTTAAAAAATTTAAAAAGGGAGATGTACTTTTTACTCTCTTACTCTCCCCCTCTATCCTATCTCTGGATACTTGACAAATTAATATTTTACATAAAAAACATGTCAGCAGTTAATAAAAGATGATGCACGTTGTAGATTAAACTGTCTAACAAAACGGAAATAGTCAAAGGAGCTCCCTCTCAGCCAGTTGCGACATTAAAATGCATCTTAAATGGTCATGCATCAGTAATACTATCTGATGTTTAGGCCGTTATCATGCACTGTTGGTACAAAACAGTAAATAAAACAGTTATTTTAACCCAAGCCACAATCTTTCCTAAACCTAACCAAGAAGTTTAGTTGCCTAAACAGGTTGTGCACTGCAGGGGGCACATTGACTGACCACTCATGTTGCTGGACAGACGTCTGTGTGCACACTGTTTCATCACATATATGTATACAAACTGTTGTATGGGACACTGACAGTTCTTCCACATTGTAATTCCCTTTCCTTTTAAAAGCCTACTTTAACTGCCTTTTGCTAATAATACCCCATAATACTTTAACTTGATAAAGATAACTTTTACTTTGTAGTATTTTTTTTTTTTTTGTTCAAGCAAATGTAAGACATCTGCAAGAAAGTGTGTTCCCCAAAATGTTGAACTGTTCCTTTAAATAACATGTTGACTGCATTACTTACAATGAAGAACTTTTAAATAGTGGTCTTGCTACTTTTACTTTAATAAAAATCTGAATAAGCTGCCAAACATATCCAGCAAATGTAGTTTGTCGACAGCTTCCAAGGTCTCTGAGGAAGACTTATATAATAATACTAATTATAATAAATACAATTAATTGTTGAGTTTTCTGTGTGCCCTTCTGCAGCTTTTGTAACTGAGAACAAAATAACTAAACCTGCTAAAATTAGCTTTGATGGTTCTGAGAAGTTTATTGCTGGTAATTGTTTGTGTTGGAGCCACGTGACTGTAGTTTGGCTTGTCTTTCTGGTGACAGACGGCTCTCCAAAAATGGCATCAAGGAGGTGGCAAGTGACGCCTTCAACGGCACAAAGATGCACAGATTGTGAGTCACTGGCAGAGACACGATAACAAACAGAAGATTTGCCCAAAAAAAAGCTCTCATATTTAATTTGTCCCTCTCTCTTAGGTTCCTAAGAGGAAACCAAGAGCTTACTCACATCAATCCCAACGCCTTTGTGGGTTCCAGTGAGTTGGTGGTACTGTAAGCATGACATCCAACAGTAACTCATGCCTACATGATTCATCCTCCTCATTATCACTCTTTAAACTATGAGAAAACGAGAAACAATGTGGCATTTGTCTAAAGGCTCAGAAGTAAGAAACATGCCAGGTTTACGGTAAAAATAAACTGAGAGCAGGTTACCTGGTGGAGAGGGGGATTTCTTTTCACCTGCTCATTCCTCAATCAAAGAGACACCCTTTTCTACTGAAGTAGTAACCAGGGAAACACTATTGTTTGTTTCTTTTGGTCTGTCCAGCGATGACAGACCAGAGTGTCTTTTGACTCCACATCCCTGCAATCACTTGGCAATCAAACATGGGCTCTACCTGGAAGTTTTCAGTGTTTCATTCTGAGAAAAACTGGAGGGTTTCTTCCCTAAGAAAAATAACAGCTTTTATGAACTGATCATAGGTCAAATGCCTATTATACTGTATAAAACAAACAATGAGGACATCTGTTAAACGTAGCATGGATTCTGAAATTATAATAACTGTTACTCCTCTGTTACCAACTTGTTTGTATTTGATTGTGCAGGGACATTTCCCAGACAGCCCTCAGCTCCCTGCCGGACTACATCCTCGGTGGACTCAAGAAGCTGATCGCAGAGTACGCCGTGGATCTAAAAGAACTTCCTCCTCTGCAGCTTTTCACCAAACTCCGGCAGGCCAACCTGACGTACCCGTCACACTGCTGCCTCTTCCAAAACATAAAGAGGAACAGGTACACATGCATTATTGTCAAAAGGTGTCTGAACACATTATTCTTGCAGATAGTTAGAAAACTAATATTGTATTGCACATAGAGTCTTGATCTTGAGGTTTTAAAAGAACGTTTGCTTATTAAAATGATGAAAAACTGAAGGAAAAAATGCATGTTGTATGATAGGTCGGGGTTGCACCCCCTGTGCTCCCACCCCAAGGCTCCGGATGACCTTCACTTCCACAGGGACTACTGCTCTAACTTCACCTTCACCTGCAGCCCCACCCAAGATGAGTTTAACCCCTGTGAGGACATCATGCCTGCCATCCCCCTACGGGTCCTCATCTGGATCATCTCTATCCTCGCGCTGCTGGGGAACACAGTGGTACTTCTGGTCTTGTTAGGTATAAAATGGGAACATTACCAAGTCAATTCATTTCTTTCTTTCTTTCATTTTTCACTTTTGGCTTTTCTTTCTTGTGTTCATTCTTACATTCTACCTCCTTCCTAATTTCCTTCAGTCACAAAAGAATATAGTTAATTGTCTCGTCTTTTTTTCTTGTGTTGTCAGGCAGCCGCTCCAAACTAACTGTTCCACGTTTCCTCATGTGCCACTTGGCTTTTTCGGACCTGTGCATGGGCATCTACCTGATAGTCATAGCAACTGTGGACACGCTCACCCGTGGCCGGTACTACAACCACGCCATAGACTGGCAGATGGGCCTGGGCTGCAGCGCTGCGGGCTTCTTCACGGTGTGTATGGCTGCATGCATGGAGTCCTTTACACACATGTGAAGGCTCTACTTAAATAACAACACACATAAACGCCTGTAAATGTTTGTGTCAATTACAGGTGTTTGCCAGTGAGCTGTCAGTGTTCACACTAACAGCAATCACACTGGAGCGCTGGCACACCATCACAAATGCTCTGCGGCTCGACCGTAAACTTCGCCTGAGACACGCCTGCATTGTCATGACAGCAGGCTGGATCTTCTCGTCCCTCGCTGCTTTGCTGCCCACAGTCGGGGTCAGCAGCTATGGCAAGGTGAGTGCACACTCTCCATTCAAATCCTTGTGAAAAAATACACAATATGTTCCTTCTAAACTCATATTCTACAAACTGACTTATAGGCATCAAAATATGCTCCAAAATATGCAAAACAACAAATACGATTTAATGTTATTGTATGTCTGAGATGTCATTCAGTAGATAAAGGGCGGTTGTTATCATTAGCGATTAATCAGCCAATTATTATTACTCGATTAATCGTTTGGTTCATAAAACACCAGAAGAAAGTGAGAAATGGTCGTAACAAATTCCTTTTTACTGCCATGTAAATATATGGAATATATATTTATACATGTGTATATATTGGATTCTATGTATGTTATGTACAAAGTGTTTTATTTGCTGACCCACTACTGCTGTGACAAAATAATTTCCCAGTCTGGGATTATTAAAGTCATTCTATTCTATTTTATTCTATGTAATATAAGAAAAAGCAGCAAATCCTCACATTTGAGAACCTTACATGACCATTACATGTTTGTAATTTTTGCTTGAAAAACGACTTTTCCAATTAATTGATTATCAGAATCGCTGCAGATTAATTATTTTCATCAACTAATTAATAATGGACTTAATCTTTTCAGCTTTAATTAGAAATATACAAGCACTATTGTCACACAGAGTAGAGAGGAGCATCTTGTACAGCAACGTGTATAATGGCTTCACCATGTGTTTGTTATTGCTCTTTTGTTTTCTGTATATTAAATTCATTTACTGACCTTAAGTTGGCCTACTTTTTTAAATATAATATGTCCATATAAAGTGGGTGTCTGTTTGAATGAAGCCAAGGACGGCTGTCTTTGCCAATATTTTGTTCCATGATGCATCTCGAGATCATAAGTTAATTATTTAGTTATCTCGAGAACATGAGATAATTATCTCGGCATCTTTATTTATTTATGGGCACATTTCATATAACTCAAGGTCACCTTACAGCAGCAAAACAAGTCATTTAAAACAAGAACACAAACAGCTATATAAAAACAAAACAAAGAACAAAAACATCATTGTATTACTTATAATGTTGATTAGAGATCAGAAGATAAAACGGCCCAGAGTGAGCTGTGGCGAACACTCTCCACATCATGCAGCACCAACAGCCCTATGATAACAAAATGGCACCTTACGGTATATAGGATGTCTAACTAATGAGGTAGAGCCCATTCCCCATGTTGACATGCTCCCCTTTTGACGAACCCCATATCCCCATAATCATCCTTCTATACACGTACATCTATTTAGAAACACAACCTCATCCCCAATTCCAGCACGTTACAATAATAAAATACTCAGTCTTCCACTTTGAGGCCCCGGAACTATAAATATGGTGCCTGATTCCTGGGGAGGCCTTTTGCCTGAACACCCTGGAGACAAAAGAGACTGGGGAGGGTCATTTCACACCCACACACACTTTACCATTCCCAATATACTAAGACACACACACACGTTTGCACAACATATATTAGATTAGTCACATCATGTCATCTTTGCGTTCATTTACCTCACAAATGCACATTAAATCTCATGTCCCTCTTTTGCAGGTGGAACCATGTGGCCATCACAGAACCTACCAGCACAGATAACATTTAAAAGGACAATGAATATGAAAACTATATTTAAGAGTGAAAATATGCAATTTGCCATCTGTGCAAATCCAATAAAGTGCAATTGCTTTCCAACGGTGCCTGTGCATGTATCCCTGTTAGAGTGCATTGTGAAATATTTCCCCCAACCCCATCTCACGCTCCAGGGAACAAAGTCCTCTTCATTACATGAGGAAACAATCTTTTATTATCTTGTGATCTCAAGATAACAAAATAATTAACTCATTATCAGAAGAAAGCGGCATTAAAAAAAGATGATTGCAGACACAGCCCTTCTGTGGTATAACATACCGGCCCACAAACCTTTACAGAGTCCGTTAGCTGGGGTTTAACTGGCCCAGAACTCTGAAGTGAAGCTTTTTGTATCCCAGGTTATGTCATGGAAATAAAGTACATTCAAGGCCCTTATACTTATTTTTTTAAAATGTGTCTGCATTTGTTTTTTTGCAGGTGAGTATCTGCCTGCCCATGGAGGTGGAGTCTCCGGCCTCTCAGGTCTATGTGGTGTCTCTCCTCCTCCTCAACATCCTGGCTTTCTTCTGTGTGTGTGGCTGTTACCTCAGCATCTACCTCACCGTCCGGAACCCCTCGTCTCCGCCGGCCCACGCCGACACCCGTGTAGCCAAACGCATGGCCATTCTCATCTTCACTGACTTTGTCTGCATGGCTCCCATCTCCTTCTTTGGCGTCTCAGCCGCCCTCAAGCTCCCTCTCATCACCATCTCAGACGCTAAACTCCTGCTGGTGCTCTTCTACCCGATCAACTCCTGCTCCAACCCCTTCCTGTATGCCTTCTTCACCCGCACCTTCAGGAGGGATTTCTTTCTCCTCACAGCTCGCTTCGGCCTCTTTAAAACCCGGGCGCAGATTTACCGGACAGAGAACTCCTCCTGCCAGCTGCCCGCTTGGACCTCTCCAAAGACCAGCCATGTGACGCTGTACTCCTTGGCCAATTCATTAAGTCTAGATGGGAAACAAGAGTGCTGACTGTCAGTCAAAAATCCACAGATGCAGACTTTCAGCTGTATTTCTCTCCCCCACAGAAGTCATAATTCTCTCAGGCAAATCAAGAGAATTCCTCTTATACCAACACACTTCTTAAAGAAAGTCAACTTTGTTTCCCCTTCTTTACACTTGTGTGTCCGTGTGCAAGCTCTGGAGACACTGAACAGACAACATAATGCCCCAACTTATCATTCTTGTGCATTGGATGATATTGAATTGTTGGTGTTTATTTTTTATCTCTGGTATGTTGCCGCTCTGTGAGAGTCATGTACCTCTGCTTCCACCTCCTGCTCCCTGTGCACTACAGTTATTGGTGTCTGAGACTTCTCGGCTCTTCCCTTTAAAAAAACAGGAGTTATTGTAACTTATTATAATAATAATACTGTAATATAGTGTATTTAAAAGCAAAAAAATGCATTGCACAGGGAAACTAAAAAAAAGATGAACTTACTCCCAAGCTGCTTTGGTGGCTTTTCTTTCTTTTTAAACATTTTCTCGTTTTTTTTTTTTGGTTTTTATTGTGTTTATGAGCTGCTTGATTTTCACAACAGCCCCAATGTACAACACTTGACAATCATGAACTCTTTTCTAGACTAAACAAGGGTTTATCAGACCCTAAATGCAATGAAAGCTGCAGGTTATCAATCAAATGTCTATTTGAGGTAAGGCAGTGTAGTATATGTTGGAAATAACCGCATGTGGTATGTAGCATTTGAAATTGGGAACACCCAGGGAGCAGAAGGTGGAGGTAGAGCAACATAACTTTTTCACACATCGTCCGTCTCATTGTGCTGTCAGGACAAAGTGACGGTGTCAACGCATATGAAAAAAAAGGCAGAAAATGACTGACTTCAGCTTTAATGTGACCCATGGGTATATTCGTATGTACAGTGTGTACACAACTGCAGATGCTTTGACCAAATCTAGGTCAAAAAGATGTCCTAGATAATTCTGTGCGTTTGTTTTAACCTGATTTGAACACCAGATGGGTGGAGTTTGCTGCATCATAACAACTTAGGCAGCGAGGAAATGTAGAAAGAGTGGAGGAAGGTGAGTAAACTCATTATACTTTCGTGCATCGTCTTGCGTAGCAAATGCCATCCATCTGTTGTCTTAGGATAATTACATACACTGAAGTACTTTGAAATAGTTTAACAAAGGTTCAACACTCAGGATATCGGCTAATGCGCATCAAGACATCAACATTCGTTTAGCATCCAACGTGATGATTGAACGGTATTCATTAAGAAGCACACCACAGGGATCTGCTGATTAATAATCTCCTCATACACTCTGTCTGCTGTAGCTCTCCATTCTTCCACACCCCTCCTACCATTCAGTTTCTCCTAAAATGAAGGATGTGTAATTATCCTTGTAATGTAATTAAGTGTATCGTTTGTAAATGGAAGTTTTATTAAGTGCCACGTTTTTCTCTGTCTGTGTTTTGTACAAATATATCTTTTTATGTTGATTTTTTCATTACAAATTTGTTTATTTTTTCCGAGTAGATTTTGTATGTTGTATGCGAGCGTACGAGGAGTAAAAAAGCAAATGAAAACACGCCAAACAGAGGTGTCTTTATCTAGAAATGCTGTCCTTCAGAGCATCCAAAGCTTTCAAGGACAACGTGACCCCTACCAACCTCTGCTCTGTGAGTGCCAGGGTGGGTGGTGGTTTGTGGGAGGGAAGACTACACAGCTGCTCTTTCTGCTTATTACAGGAGGATGGATTTGGCATCTAGATAAAACACACACGCGAGCACACACACACACACACACACACACACACACACACTCAGAGGCAAGCAACCCAGGGTTTCAAGGCTGCAGCTGCTAGCAGGAATCTGAGTCCCTCTCATTGGTATGGATACACTTCCCTCTGCATGTCAACAGTGAACGTGTGAGTGCATTTTTACTCTTTAACCACCAGGTGGTGCTATTATCTCTGCTCTGTTGTGATCTATTATGCTGTGAGCAACATATTTATAGTCAGTGGTGGAAAGAAACTACTAAATACTGTAAGTAAGTGCTAATTTGAGGTACTTTCTACTGCTACTAGACGACATTTTACTCCTGTTACTGTTACTTTACAAATTAAGAGCATTGCACACAAAACATATGTAGTTTATAAAATATGATGGTTTGTTAGAATTTAAACTAACAAACCAGGCCGACAAGAACAGCGGACATTACCAACCGGATTAATCAGTCGGTTGATTGACAGAACTATTTATGATCAGTCATTTTTTATGGAAATTTTTGTTTTAAGTTTTTTCAGTACATGTTTAACCTTTTTTTTCCTTTATCTATTAGGGGGAGTGCACTGAGCCTGTGTTTTTCAGGAACACACTGATCACATTCACACCTGGAAGCTGCTCAGTGCAAACGTAGTCTGTTCGGCTGACCACTGAGCAGCTCCACTGCGGTTTTTGGGATATGGGCCTTGCTCAAGGGCACCTGCTTCTGCTGCTTTTTCACTTCCCCACCCAGATTTATCTATTTTCATTGAACCGGCGACCCTCCAGTCACAAAGTCACAAGCTCACAAGCTCGCTTCTCAAACCTTTAGGCCACCACCTACCAAATTGTAAGTGTATTTTCCTACTTACATACTTTAACTTGATTCATAAATAAGTCATAGAGTGTGGTCTAGACCTTCTATATATGTAAAGTGTCTTGAGATAACTTTTGTTATGATTTGGCTCAATAAAATTTGAACTGAATTAAAATTGAATTGAATTTAACATTTTCAATGCAGGACTTTCACTTGTAATAGCATTTTAAAAGATAGATAGATAGATAGATAGCTTTATTTATCCCCGAGGGGAAATTAGGTCATCGTAGCAACGGTACAGAGCAATCAGAAGTACTAAGAATAAGATCTGATCTGAATACTTCTTCAACCACTGTTTAAAGTCACTCAACAGGAACTACAAGCCATTAATAGTGACAGCAAAGCTCAGCCGTTCAGCATGATGTTAAATGAGATGCAAAAACATACATCGGTGTGGATGTTGAGTTTTAACAGAACAATAAAACGGACTTTTCCCTTTACAGCATGGTGGTATTCTTTCATAACATGCCTTCATAAAAGAATATCTGGAATAAAACAAGAGACATCAAACTGTTATGTCATAAAACTATACATGAAGACATCATTGTCGCTGTCTGAAACAATGAATTCATGTAATCATCCTCAAACTTAAATTCACTGATCAGTATAACGGATTAAGCCATGCTTTTGTTGAATGTACAAAGGTGTTGGAGGAGCTCCTACATAAAGATCTTCTCCAGACAGAATAAGAACAGAAAGAAACCCTCCAGATCAAACCTACAATAGCATAAAACCTTTCTTAATGTGTCCTTCAGTGCTGTGAGATCATAGTCTCATCGTTTGCAGCTCAACAGTGCCATCTGGTGGTCCAATTACATGTAATTAATTGACAACACAATGTTTATTAAAGTGAAATTAAGTGTCTGTAAAAAAAATATTATTTAGTTTGAATTTATTTGAGTTAAAAATTGACTGTATGAACACTCAAATAATTAAAGGCTTTTTCAATATCTAATTCAGATTGATTTATTTATATTCTAAATGTCAAATCATAAATTCTTTGATTTCATTTGTATTTATGTGATACATTAAAAGACTAAAATTAAAAAATAATGACAAAAATATTATTCAATTATTCTGTTTTTAATTATTAATTAATACATAGACTCCTACAATTAAGTTTTAAAGGGCTTTTACTTTTTAATTGTATTCTCCCTATCATGCTCCATATCACAGTCCATGTATCCTTCTGAAACATTCACATTTTCATTTCACTTTCATTTTTTATTTTAAAGTGTGAAAATGTATAAACTTAAAGAGTTCATGCACCACACCCCAAGCGTCTGTCCTCCATATGCTCAGTATGTTCCATACACTCATGTTCCCACTGATATTCAGCCTATAGATCAAATAATAGACTAAATCATTTAGACAGGAAGACAATTAGACACATTCAAGGTTATGCACTTTGTTAATAATTAAGTGAGAGTGATTGTTGAAATGCTTGGTTTAACATTAAAGTATACCCTGTGTCACTGTGGCACACAATAGAATAATTAGCCCTTGTAACATAATGTACATTTTTTTTAATGGTTATTTTATTTTTAACATTTTATTTCAACTTGCTATTCATTACAAATGAGAAAAAAACGATAATACATCACATGTTTTTAAGTTTATATAAAAACATACAGAATAATAAAAAGCATATATATACAAAACCAAACAAGTAAAAAAGTAAAAAATAAATAAACAAACAAAAATAAATAAGAAGAAACAATGGGGGGGGGGGGGGTCATTAAAGAATTTAAAATAAATGTATTATGGATTAATTGCAGAACACGATCTTACAGTTGGCTGACTTGGCAGGGAACCGTCGGGTCGCTGGTTCAAGTCCCAGTGTGGACCACATATGGAGCGTGGACAGGTGGCTGGAGAGGTGCCAGTTCATCTCCTGGGCACTGCCGAGGTGCTGTTGAGCAAGGCACCGAACCCCCAACTGCTCAGGGCGCCGGTCACCGGCAGCCCCCTCTCTCTGACATCTCTCCTTAATTGCACGTATAGGTCCTGTTTGTGCATGTGTGTGTATTTCGGACCTGTGTGTGTAACATGAATAATAATAAGAGTGAAAAAATGTAACTTCCCCGTTGCGGGATAAATATAGTAATTCTTCTTCTTCTTTAGTTTTTTGATTAATTGTCTTAATATATAACGCCATTTCTAACATTAAAGTGAGGTTTTACTTGACAAATTTACATTATTTTAATTTTAATAAGTCTGCAAAGAATAATTTGATATTGATAAGAAAATATTCTTTCCCAAATACAGCTTCGTATCTAACAAAACCAAGCAACTTTGAATGGGTATTATTATTATTATTACCAGTGCATTGATCAAATCGACGCTTGACCGACTCCGAACCTCAACAATAAGGGTTTTATCAACTCCTATGATACGGAGCTCCTGATTGGCCGCTGGAGGGAAGAACTCATGAAACGCGAACTGTGATTGGACGAACGGTCACACTCTCTCTCTTGCTCTTTTTTTCTCGCGATTGTTGTTTCCCCGTGTGGGTTTAATGGCTCCTCCTGCTACAGACTGAGACGGAGCTGTGTAACACCACGGAGGGAGAGAAAAAAAGGCGATTACACCCCAAATACCAGCGGGTTTTCGATCGCAATTTGTAGCGGTGTATCTGGCGGAAATAAGAAAGGCAGTTTGGTTCGAGGATAGCAGTGTTATTTTATCCAACAACCAACTCCCCAGATGAACTCCGTCAGAGCCACCAACAGGAGACCCAGGCGAGTGTCGAGGCCGCGCCCGGTGCAGCCCGAACGGAACAACGGGGATAATAGAGGTAAAGCTAGAGGCCCACGGTCACGGCTAATGATTTCACACGGAAGAAAGTAGCCGTTAAGAGTCTTCACCCATAACAACCCTGGGTTTTTGTTGCTACTGGCCTTGTTTTCCCATTCCTTAGAGACGGGTGGGTTCACTAGGAAACACCGAGGCTTCTTCTCGCTCTGAGGCTTAGGCCAGGCCGCGCTTTGTTTGGCTTGAGTGATTGGGAGCTAACAGCTAGCTCACCAGGTTTATGTGGAGGTTGGGGGGTTGTCTAACGTAATGCGTATGTAGCTAAAACGGACAACATTTAATAGCGCAGGTAACCTCAGCTGGAGGCAACAAGGGGGCCGACTTCATGCGCTCTAACCCACAAACTGCGTGCCTTCCTCGGCCGTCGCATTCCCAGCTGTCACTAACGATTCTGAGGGTGTAAATATCTGCGGCGTCGTCTTCGGGACTGCCATTTTTTTGGGGTGTAAACGTTAACAAAAACATTAGCAGGCGAATAGCATTGCCCCCAACCTTCCTTCCAGGAGGCCACACACAAATATCAGCTGTGATAGATGATACCTGTGTGGTTTTTGGATGAATTCACCCGATTTCAGTGCACCGCAAAGCAACATTGTACCCACATCCCCTTTCCTTGTTCTCGGAGATCCTGCTAGCTCGATTTGTTTACACCGCGGATTTGCGAGCTACGCAGTTCGGTTTTTTTTTAGCCATTAGCTGATCGACTTCTTCATCTGCGGCCCTTTTTATTTGACAGCACCAAGAAAGATTGAGTCATATTGTGCACACAAATATAGCACCTCGGAGACACGCACACATTGCCAAATATCAGCTGTTAAAATGACTAGACATGAAAAGACTGGTAATGTGGCTGCAGGGGGGTTCATCTGCCATTATCAATCACTAACCTTTGTCTGCCTTACCAACTATTACCCTGTCTGTTAGCCTGCGCAGTGTGCATACATGCATGTGAGCTGAATGCACACCATTGTCATTATTAGTGAGAAGAATAAGAAAGTCAGTGGTTTAAAGTGTTTGACGCAATTAATGGAGAAATATTAGTTTGAGCAAAAGAGGCATGATTGGGCATGGTGCTATAATACCCATGCTTTTTTTTTAATGGCATGGCCTTGGCCTATCCTGCAGCTTTGTGCATTGAAGTGCCTCTTGAGAAAGTGTATGTAAAGGAAATCTGTTTTCCTTTTTTTGTGCAGATGAGGAGGCTCCTGCAGCAGCTGCAGCAGAAATGGCTATTGAGGAGTCCGGTCCAGGAGCTCAGAACAGTCCCTACCAGCTTCGACGTAAGACCCTGCTTCCCAAGAGAACCGCTTCTGCCTCTGCCACCGCCTCTGCCTGCCCCAGCAAGGGCCCAATGGAGGTTAGACTAAAACATTAAAGTGCTTTTTTTGTGTGTGCATGGACTGCAGTGTGCATGTCTACAGACGTAAGTGTGTGAGTATGAGAGAATTTCTTATCGATTGTCCTCCTTTTTAAGAGAACAATGATTTTGTGACCAAGCAGGGAATTTTCTAGTTGATTACTTAGCGCTTGAATCTTGGCATGAAGTTAACGTCTTATTTCCACTCTTTTACAGGGAGCTTCCACTTCATCAACAGAGGCCTTTGGCCATCGAGCCAAGCGGGCACGAGTGTCCGGTAAGAGCCACGACCTGCCAGGTGTGTGTTAAATCTCTGCAGCTGGGGCAAGAAGAGTGAAAGCCTTTTTTTATTTTATTTTTTTCATTTTTTTTTTTTTTTTTTGGATCGTTATTGATTTTTCTGGGTGTGCTGGTGAATCTTATTACTTTTTGCAATCCATTAAATAGCATGACTCCAAAGTTTAATGTGCTGAGATTTTTTTTTCCCCTAAAGCTTACAGTGTGTGCGTGTGTCTGTTTGTTTGTCCGTGTGTGTTTAGCAGCCCCAGCAGAGCAATATCTGCAGCAGAAGCTTCCAGATGAGGTTGTTTTGAAGATCTTCTCCTACTTACTGGAACAGGACCTCTGTCAGGCAGCATGTGTCTGCAAGAGATTCAGTCAGCTAGCCAACGATCCCATCCTATGGTCAGTGCTTCTGCAGAGATGGAAAAGTACATTTTATTGTTCCTTTCATTAAAAGGCAGACAACTGAAATGTGTTTTATGTGATGTTTAATCGTCTAGGAAACGTCTATACATGGAGGTGTTTGAGTACACACGTCCCATGATGCACCCTGAGCCAGGCAGGTTCTACCAAGTCAGCCCAGAGGAGCATGAACACCCAAACCCCTGGAAGGAGAGCTTCCAACAGCTGGTAAGTCTGTCCCTGTTGTTCTCTGTGTGCTCTCTTGTACATGTGTATGGGCAGCAATAAAATCCATGCCACTCACTAGGGTAGACTTTACCTTGAGGGGGGAAGAGTGCCTGACTGTAAAGTGGAAACTATTCACAGACACACATTAGAAAGGGAATAAATATGAAACATGAAATATCTCAATATCACAGGAAGAAATGTAAGGATAGCTATTACTATATAAAGTAGATAAGTGCAGGAAAATGCACTTGATTAAGAAACTGTAAGCAGTAAGAATGAAAATCAACAGTCAAATAAACTTGGCTTTGAAATTGCTAATGCTTTAGTGTTTGTGTTTGATCTCATATTATTTTATGTAAACAGATAATCTACTCATGGTTGTGTTGTGCCTTTTGTCTGGGGGAAAATTTTGGTCAAAGCGTTAAGACCACTAGCTGGTTTTTTTCTCCTTATTTGTCCAAAGTTCAGTCTAACAATAAATGTTTTCAGTTCATTCACAGACAGATCGGTGCAACATATGGACATGTGATAACAATGTTGTTCCAAGACTGTCAACAATAGTATGTTTATCTAATTATGTCAATCAACTTCTCAGACTAAACATCATCTGAAGTCCTCAGGTTAATGGGAAACACACCTCTGCTTAATGCATTCTAATTTGAAAAGGAACATTTAAAACATTGATTGATGGTCACTTGAGTCCTACCTCTTACTGTTACTGCCTAAGCAGCGTATTATTGTGTAGAAATAATAAGAGTGCAGTGCTTTGTTGTTGCATCTATTGTAATCAATCTGAAAGCTACCTTCACATACATAGTTCTTCTTTGGATGCCAGTGGTTCCTAATTTTGGGTTCTGGAGTTTCAGGATTAGGATCAGGTTAACCAGACAGGAACCAGAAAAAAAAGAAATTCCACCTCACAAAATTCAGTAATAGTGTTTCAGACTGTTGCCCTTTTCCAGTGACTTTAGTTGGATCATTTTACTTCTTCGGGGAGAAAAGGGTCTCTGGTTGAAGTGTTCATAACCAGTAAACATGCACCAGGCAACAAGGTGTCACAAGTGAACATGCTATTAGGTGTTTCAGGGTTTGGGCAGACCCTGATTACATTACTTGTCCACCGTTGCTTTTCTTATTTTTGTAGAAATAAAACCCTGTTAATTCATTTTTAACGAATCAGTTTCCCTGTAAACCTCTCTGCTCTGCTCCAAAGAGTAGCAGGATTCAGATTTCCCTCATTACATGACAAGAAGATGGCCGGGGATTTGGTGTCAAGGGGAAAGCAAAAATCTGATCATCTATATTATGTAAAGTATATTTATAGTGCCTGTAATAGATTATCAGTCTGTTTTCTTGCCAGATCCACTCATGGCTTGTGGAGAAAATAGACCACAAACTAGATCGTGTGCTGGTTGTGGAGCTCTGTGCCACTATAGTCTGAACAGCCCAATGGGTCAACCTCATATTTATATACAATCTATGGTGGATATGAGTGACAAAGGAGGAAGCAGGCAGTGCTCCCACCTCCTCCCTCAATTTGTGCTACCCTCTTGTGTAGCACATTCAATTTGCACTATTTGTCTAAATACTGTTTAAAAACAGTACTACACCTAAGTAAGCAATATTTTTAAGTCAAACATTTGTTTTAGCTTCAAGATTAGTTTGCTACAGAGGTTATATGTGGACTGTGTGAATGTGAGGTCACCAGAAAGTTGACTTTGATGTTTTCTGTGTTGCAGTACAAAGGTGCTCATGTAAAACCAGGCTTCGCTGAACATTTCTACAGTAACCCTGGCAGATACAAAGGCAGAGAGAATATGCTGGTAAGTCATGGCTAAAAGAAATTCTTCAGGATTTATTTTAATTGGCCATAGCACTGACATTTATGCCAAGCACATGTAAACAAATGTAAACACCTGCTTGCTTTTCCAAATGGCCCTTTGGTGAATTCTAGGTGTGTATATTCGGACTTAAAGTGGTTTTATTACCTTTCTCCTGCAGTATTATGACACCATTGAGGACGCGTTGGGTGGAGTACAAGAGGCTCACTTTGACGGTCTAATCTTTGTCCACTCTGGCATCTATACAGACGAGTGGATTTATATAGAGTCCCCCATCACCATGATTGGTGCAGGTAAGCGGGTTTCCTCCACTGGAAAGTACTTAAGACTTTACCTTGATGCTTGTGCCGCAAGCAATCAATATTTCTCTTATGATGGGATACACTCAGGTGTGTTTATGTCCATATGTATGAGGGTGTTAATGAGCGTTCTCTACTTTCCCCGCAGCTCCCGGTAAAGTAGCAGACAAGGTGGTGATAGAGAATACTAGAGACTCAACGTTTGTCTTCATGGAGGGATCAGAGGATGCCTATGTGGGATACATGACCATCAAGGTACATATAGAGGTCACCTTTTCATTGATTTGACCTCTTTTCAAACAAACTTGAAGATTGGCTGTATATTAATAACCCTGTTTATGTATTCATAGTGGGAAAGTCCAGCTCAGGCTGTAATTTATTATTTATTCATAGTTGAGGATAACATTATTATATCCCAAATGGAGACTCCTGGGTTTCTGTAAGTGAGAATCACAAATGAGGTGAACAACAAACATTGTGAGGATACAAAAATTGCTCCTTATAACAAAACCAAAATTTGCGGTCAACTAGAAAATTTGTCTCTGCACTGTTGACGATTGGAAAAGGACACTTTGACCAACCTATAAAATATGTTTTGATGTGGTACAGCTCTACATGGCTTCAACAACATGTTTTTCTTTCAGATGGGTTTGCTGATCAATTGTTGTTCCACTGATTTTTATATTTAATTTTTTTTATAAATGCTAGCTAGAAGGTTGTAACATGAACTGTGTACCACGTTAAAGAGCTCAGGAAGTAGATGTGAGAGTAATCAGACTCATTTATCAAACTGAGATAAACTTAATGTCATACAATGCCAATTAAACATTTCACATCACAAGATTTGGGTTTATCCGAATCAGAAATGCTTTAATAATCCCAGGGGGAAATGGTTATGTGTGACTGATGTGTGAAAGGTGTCATTTCTCACAAATAATATTCATTAGAAACTAGTAATTGGCCAATTAATCGGGCAGGTTAATGTCCTTTTGAGATAATCTGCACAGGCACAAGGCTGATTAACTGCTGGCTGCTGTCCAATAAAGTTAGCACTCCCCACTTGGTTCATGGTGGCAAGCCTTCAGCCAGCTAATCTAGGTTACAAGGCTTGAAAAACTATTGTACGGGCGTTTGTCGCGTTCAAAACTCTGAGTTATAACCTACAACTAAACAGAGACAACTATTACTGTGTAAAATATATGTATGTTTGTTTGAGTTCAGCAATTTCATGTTTCATTCTTTTTATTAATAAATTGTTATCTAGGGATGACCCTGAATAGTCCACTTTTCTTCGATTCGAGGAGCCTGATTCGACTGCCGATTGTATAGTCGAAACGTCGCAAAACTGTGGTTATGAAACAATAGATCATACCCTTCGGGATCAGGGGGTGCTGAATGTCTGATTTTACATATAGCTGCTTGGTTTCTCCCAATAAACCATGATAAATAGCCTATTTGGGTATAAATATAAGCTTATTAATAAATACTGTTGCTAAAAATATGAAATGAAAAACCACAGTTCTAAATATACTGTCATCTATTGTCAACAAATGATACAAACAAAACACATTGATGTTATAACGACAATTACTTTTGATAAGATGCCCCTTTCAGAGATCGCATCTCTCAGTAACCCTCTGCCTGACACGCGTGACCGTGCAGAATAACGTGCTGCTGCCGCTGTCTGCTTCATGTCCATGGCTCACTACCCCGGATCAGAGGTTTTTCATGAGCAAAAAAACAACTGATTTGACGATCAGTCGACTATAGGCAATACGTGACTAGTCAGATTCAACTATAAAAACAAATCAGTATGGGACAAATAAATTAACATGATATCGGCTGCCCTGCTGTCTAAATATCAGCATCAGCCATATAAAATCCTTTATCGGTCGATCACAACTTGGAACAATTTGACTCCTCTTTGAAGAGTTGTGTCGAATCATTGCCCATCCCTACTGTGTTGGTTGTCAAGCCAGTTTTGTATATTGAGTTAAACCACCTATAACACTTTGTATATTATGGGTTGTTAAGGTGTCCCATCTGTTGCAAATTATTCAGTAACAAAAAATAAATCCCTGATCATATTGAATATTCACTTTTTTTCTTCTGGTGTTAGATATCTCTGTGTCCTGGTTATATCCTGTTGGCAGCTACAAGTATTAGTGGCACGAATGCCTCCAGTCAGGAGAGTCCAGTGTGGATGTGGTGGGTGGAAGAAGCTTGATGTTGTCAGTAACCGCAGCGACAGTCTGACTTCTGCTGCTCTTCTCTCCTCAGTTTAATCCTGATGATAAGTCTGCACAGCACCATAACGCCCACCACTGTCTGGAGATCACAGTGAACTGCAGCCCCAACATCGACCACTGTATCATCCGTTCCACGTGCACAGGTAAGGCACACACTCATCACATGTTGGTAGGGGAGGATACAGATGCAACATCAGCTTTTACTTTATTTTTATTATGGTACGTGTATGTGTGTGTGCACTCTTTCATTAAAACAGCCATGGTTTACTGTGGTTTATAACACAATGTCCCTACTTTTGGTATATCCCTAAATAATCAGTGTGTCCATTAGGTCCCAGGCTGAGAGTCTAAATTTGTTATTTGGGTCTTGGACTGAAAACCGAAAAACCCCAGAGCAGTATTTTTTTTTGGCAATTACTTTTATTATGACAGTTTGTTCTCTTTCATGAAAAACTGTGGGGTTTTGGGTTGCAGCAGTGGGAAATCTGGAAGGACCTGTGCTAATATTGCACAATATGACACAACCCCTAATGCATTGATGTTTAGCTTCCATCAGCCTCGGTCATGTGACCTTGTGTAATATGATTATCATCTTCATGTAGCTTGTCACAGCAATACATTGTATGTTTTAAAAGCAATACGTATTATGTGGAATCAACTGCCTAGAAGATCTCATTACCTTTATTATTTCTAAGGGCGGTACCCAGGTTTTTTTTTTTGGCTGCTCAATATGAAGATTCGACTATTTGTTTATTTTATTATTTATTATAAATTATTTTTACATATAAACTGTTTGGCAATCAGAAAAAAGTGTCTCAAGTTGTTAGCTTTACAGCACCCCTCACCGAGACCTCGCTGCTTCTCAGGGCTGGGGACTTTTAGTGTACACTGCACCCTCTCTCCCTGCGGGGAGGGCCGTTGCCCCTGTCGACTGTCAACTGGGGCGGATTGTCCTCAGTGTGTCAGGGCTCTCTGGCGATTTGGCAACCCACCCAACCCGTCTTGGAACACAGACTGCATCACATTACCATGTAGTGTTGGTGTGACTTGACTGCTGTGTCATAATGGCTATAGCCTACAACCACCTGTGAAAAACACTGTTCACATGGTTTCTTTTAAGCAAGCAAGCTCGCCCCGCTAGAATCTAAACATGCTATGTAATGCACACTGACGGATAAAAAAGATGCAGAGGGGTCACTGAGGGATGATTTGACTCATCGACGTTCAGTGTCTGCAGAACTGAGGTGCCAGTATTTTGGCACTTTACTTTTTATGTGTTTGTACTTGTTAGTTTTCTAGGCAATAAACAAATTATTTGGTTATGTATATAATGGACAGCAGAAAATTAACCAAATAATTATTATACTGATTTTAGTCTTTATAAAAAATATCAAACTTTTGCTGGTTCCTGCTCCTTAAGTCTCAGAGTTTGTTTTCTTTTGTCTGCTCATGTCATTGTAGATATAATACCTTCGGCCAGCTGTGAATGAAAGTGATCATTACTTGCAGCTCTACAGGCGTGTGACACTTGTGGTTTTTTCCCCTGCTTTAGTGGGTTCAGCTGTGTGTGTGAGTGGCCAGGGAGCGTGTCCAACCATCAAACACTGCAACATAAGTGACTGTGAGAACGTAGGACTGTACATTACAGATCACGCACAGGTAAAAAGGACTTTGCCTTCTCTGTGATAACACAAAACATTTTTCCATAAATGCATACACAAATGTTCACACAGGCCTCTGACTCTGTCTTCTCTGTCGTTCCAGGGCATTTATGAAGACAATGAAATCAGCAACAATGCGCTAGCAGGAATTTGGGTGAAAAACCACGGTAATCCCATCATTAGACGTAACCACATCCATCACGGACGAGATGTCGGAGTGTTCACCTTCGATCACGGCATGGTAAATACACCACAACTGTCATGTTGTACATTTTCACATCACAGACATCTAATACATCTGTTCTGTGTTTCAGGGTTACTTTGAGAACTGTAACATCCATAGAAACCGCATAGCAGGCTTTGAGGTGAAGGCTTACGCCAACCCCACGGTGGTGCGCTGTGAGATCCACCATGGCCAAACGGGAGGCATCTATGTCCACGAGAAGGGCCGGGGACAGTTTATAGAGAACAAAATCTATGCCAATAACTTTGCTGGTGTGTGGATCACGTCCAACAGTGACCCGACGATACGGTGAGGACACAGACACATTTGTAGTGAACCTATGAGAGGATACAGGCTGTTTGGGTCCTGGTTGTGTGCAAAATCTGATTTCAATGGAGACAGAAAAATATGAAAAGGTCAACATGTCTGGTTTTGATATGGAAAATACATGATTGTGTATGAAACTTGAGATCTCTGTCTTCCAAGATTGTGAATGTTTTTCCTTTTCATAACCAGGGGAAATGCTATATTCAATGGTAACCAAGGAGGGGTGTACATATTCGGCGACGGACGGGGTTTGATAGAGAGTAACGATATCTACGGTAACGCCTTGGCGGGAATCCAGATCCGAACCAACAGCTGCCCCATTGTACGGCACAACAAGATCCACGATGGACAGCACGGGGGCATCTATGTGGTAAATGCACTGTTCACTTTGGCTAAAACGTAACCTTTTTTCCAGCAAGTAAAAAAAACCTTTAACCGCTCTCCCTGTCAAGAAGTTTTTGACAGCTGGTCCTGCTTTGCATTTCAGCACGAGAAAGGCCAGGGGGTGATCGAGGAGAATGAGGTTTACAGTAACACGCTGGCTGGAGTCTGGGTGACTACAGGCAGCACTCCTGTCCTCCGCAAGAACCGCATCCACAGCGGCAAACAGGTAGAACTAACACGGTCAAACACTGCCTGTATTAAACCAAGGGCTATACCCCGCTCAGATTTTTGTCAGTGTAGATTTTGCCATTCAAAAGGAATATTTTACTGTTCTTTAGGATTTTTTTCAGCAAAGTAAACTGAATATCTTTGAGTTGTGGACAAAAGACATTTGACAATGTCATTTTGGACTATAGAAATACTTTTCACCATTTTCTGACATGTTGTAGACAAAACAACTAATCGATTAATCGAGAAAATAACTGATAACTTAATCGGCAATTAATATAATTATATACACACACATATATACACACTCACTTACAGCGTTCTTTAGCTTGCTTCTTTTACTGTGTACTTTCCTTTTCTCAGGAAGAAATGACTTGTATATTGAATCTACAGTTAACAACTCTTAAACCTACTGTGCCGTTTTATCCCGTTAATAGATCTGTATTATCTTTTCTTGTGTTCAGTGTTATGATTTTTCTTTGTTTTTTAGGTTGGCGTGTATTTCTACGACAATGGGCACGGTGTGTTGGAAGACAATGACATCTACAATCATATGTACTCTGGTGTACAAATAAGGTAATGATTTCAACAGTGTATTCACTGTACATTAAAAAAACTGTTTTTTCTAGCTTTCTTTTTTCTGTGCATTTGTGAATGATTCAAATAATTACTGTTGAATGTTGACAGGACGGGGAGCAACCCAAAGATCAGGCGCAACAAGATATGGGGAGGCCAGAATGGGGGGATTTTGGTCTACAACTCAGGTGTGTATTTTTCACTCTGCTGCTCTGTTTGTCTCATGATCTATGTGTGCTTGTGTGTGTGTAATCCTGCGGATTATTACAACAGGTCTGGGCTTCATCGAGGACAATGAGATCTTTGACAATGCCATGGCCGGGGTGTGGATCAAGACGGACAGCAACCCCACACTGAGACGGAATAAGATTCATGACGGCAGAGATGGAGGCATCTGCATCTTTAATGGAGGCAGAGGTGCTTAAACAGCAGCTGGATAATTTGGGAAACATCACATAGCTTCTGAAATGTTTTTAATTTTTGGTAGATATGTCTGAAACTTAATATGATCAACCTACAATTAAACTTGAGTGTTTAGATTCACACGTTACAATTTGCTCTTGTATATCTGCAGATTGTACCATGAAATATTTTTCTGTGTAGGTCTGCTGGAAGAGAACGACATCTTTAGGAACGCTCAGGCCGGTGTGCTGATCAGCACCAACAGCCACCCAATACTCCGCAAGAACCGCATTTTTGACGGCTTCGCTGCAGGTTAGCTTTTTTTTTTTTACAAAATCGACCCCATTATCAGCATACACCATCTCAGTTTATTTTTCCTTTTGGTGCTGACGACAGACTTTTATTTTTCTCCTCCAGGTATTGAAATCACTAACCACGCCACAGCCACACTGGAGGGCAACCAGATCTTCAACAACCGCTTTGGAGGCTTATTTCTGGCCTCAGGAGTCAACGTCACCATGAAAGGTACCTAGCCCCTTTTGTGAGCATTAAAGCTTTGGTCAAGCTGGTTGTTTCTGCTTTCTGATCACATTTTCTGCCCCCGTCTGTCAGATAATAAGATTCTGAATAACCAGGACGCCATTGAGAAGGCAGTAAGCAGAGGACAGTGCCTCTACAAGATCTCCAGCTACACCAGTTACCCCATGCATGACTTCTACAGGTAAACTGCCTCAGATAAAACAGAGTTATTATAGTTTTGTATTGATTAGTTTTTATTTAGTTTCTGAGATGCTTGTTTCAGTTTGTTTTTTATTATTTGTTTTATTATATTATAATATGTGGGGGCAAGATTTAAGAAATTCAGAACAGTATTTCAACACAAACAACTTTACAGTAGTAATTGTCAAAATACACGAGTAAGGAGTTGTGTTCCATTTTAACTATTGGCTTTTAATTTTCCATTATTGTGGTGTGAATGCATGTGTCTTGTCTCTCCAGATGTCACACCTGTAATACAACAGATAGGAACGCCATCTGTGTAAACTGCATCAAAAAATGCCACCAAGGGCATGATGTCGAGTTTATACGGCACGATCGGTGAGACATTTTTAGTTTCTTCATGACTTTAATATCTGAAAGACAGTGACCTAAGGGGTAGGTTTAACATTTTGTTTGATTTATTTTAAAAGGACCTTGCTTCATAATCCCTGATCTGTTCCCTCTAGGTTTTTCTGTGACTGCGGAGCGGGAACGTTGTCCAACCCATGCACGCTGGCCGGAGAGCCCACACATGACACAGACACTCTGTATGACTCGGCGCCGCCCATCGAGTCCAACACGCTGCAGCATAACTGAAGGCATCCGGTCCAGTTACACTCTCTCGCATAAGCATTTAAACACATTACATTGCACACAACTACACACATAAACACACACACACATGCACACACACAAGCACACACAGTTACATACACACATACACTTGCAGCCATAAGGACCCAGAGAGACTCTGTGATTGCGGCGCTCTCACATGGGATCAAGGTTATAGAGGCTGCAGAGGAAGCAGCTTCCTGCCCACTGCAGTCAGACACACTGCAGCGGAGGCACTCTCCACTAGAGGGAGCAGTGGAGCTGAGGGTAGACTGACAGAACAGCCACAAGAGATTCCTCGCTCGAGTATTTCTTATTGCAGTCTGTAGACAAAGAAGATGAGGAGAGAAAGGCTATGCAGAGGGGCTGTCGATGGCGGTCAGCACGTAGAAAGATCCCCCCCCCGTTGTTGATCCTTGGCTCCCAGCCCACTTCTTCTTCTTCCTCACAAGAACTGCTGTCAAAGAGACTTCCTGCTTCCTCGCAGCTGCCATCCCCATTGGCTGCCAAGGCAGTTGTAACTAGGCAACAATTGGGCGGATGTTGCTCTGTTGTGTGTGGATAAAGAGCAAGATTGTGTGTGTGATGGAGCACTTGGGCTTTTTTAAAAAAAAATATGTTCTGATCAATGGATTTTATTTCAATGCTTTCTCATGTAGTTTTGTATTTTCAAGCAAAAAAGCTGACTGTATTTGAATGTCTTTTATTTTATTATATATTATTATTATAATTATTATTTTCTTTGGTTAGCATCCCTCCTCCCACCCCGACTCCAAGGCAATGTGCAGAGACTTAAAACGTTCCAGTGGTGAAGTTCTTTCTGTGAAAGAGAATCTCGTTTAAACACTAAAAACCCTCTCCAGTATATTAGCTTAAATGGCAGGTGGAGGGGCTCCACACTTGTATAAAGGTGTGTATGTGAGTGTGTAAATGTGTGTTGTGTGTACAGTGAAAGTTGTATGTGTGTGTGTGTGCGCGTGTGTATATGTTTATAAGTTGATGCAGTCAGTGTTTTGTGGAGAGGGTTTCAATAGGAGGCGTCAGAGCTCCTTGGAACTGGAACTGAAGAGTCAGTCTGCAGTCCTCCCCGCCCGACCCCCCCAACCCCACCCCCACCCCCCGTGTATCGTGGTGACTGTGGCTCCTCATGCAGCCTGAATCGTATGCATGTACCATAACATCTAGACTTAATATATTGTGAAGTATTCAATAACCATTATGTAGATGCTAGTTGGAATTCAAAAAGGGGTATACTTTCTTAGAAAGACAAAAAAGAAAACAGGAAACTGGCCATTTCTAAGAAAATAAAACTTTATTAGATCACAGGTGTCTGTCTTTAAATTCACATCCTGCAGAATCACCAATGGAGAAGGGAAGTCCCTATAAAAACACACTTTTTTATAACACACTGATTCATGGAATGGGATCCTCTTATTGGCTGAGACAATTGATGGGCGGAGCTGAGTTCAGACTTCTTAGTGTGAAATAAAAACTACCCAGAATAAGCTTCAGTGGCCAAGTGAGTGTGTACTCACACACTTTGAGTCTGGCTTTTTGGAACACTTGTTGCACAGAAACAGACATGCAACTGAAAACAACGGTAAACAAACATCTGGCTACTATGTACAGTACAGAAATAACACTGGGATTTTTCAAGGTAATACAGTAAAGCAAACGGTGCTGGAATCAATGGATATTAATAGTGACATGAACATGCTGAATTTAAATTCAAGCTGTACTCAGAACAACATTTAAAGCTGATCCATGTTGGGAAACAAACTTTATTTCTGTTCCTGTAGCACACGTTTCATCACGGAATGGATGTTTTTCATCAGAATAATTAACCAATGGGGCAGCCGGTGCACAGTGGTTAGAGCAGTCGCCCCATGTAAAGAGGCTGAAGGTCCTTGAGGCAGCGGCCACGGGTTCGACTCCAACCTGCGGCCCTTTGCTGCATGTCTCCCCCTCTCTCTCACCCCATTTCCTGTCTGTCCTATTTAATAAAAGGCTTGAAAACTGCCCAAAATAACACTTTTAAGAATAACCAACCCACCTGTTGTAAACAAGTGTCACAAAGACTAAAAAGCAACTACACCGTTAAAAAGAGGTGATTCTTCCACTTAAACCTGAATAAATCAACTGACACATTCTGTATCAGGAGGTTTGGACTCTTCATCAAAGCTATTTGATGTTAATGAGGAAATATTTAAACCCCAAATGCTTTTATGGCTGTCAAATGGGATTATTCTAATTCTCCATAAATTCAGCTCAGTTTGTTGTCAAGTAAATATATATACACAAATATTTTTGGTGGAATGATTTCTCTAGTAGCTGATCATTTGTAGTAAAACCAGCATGTCTCAAAAAAGAACCCCTGGGAAGTTATGCTATCATGGATAAACTAAACACACACATCAGTCTTGTCAGGTGACGGTGAAACAAACATTTCGTGGACCTGGACCTGACATGAGCTCAAGCTGACGACATTAGTCATGCAGTTCCATGTGAGCTGATGCCTCACACAAGCAATCACATGCAGGCAAGTAATTAACCTTTATGTTTTACCGGTCAATCAACAGAAGTAAACAGTTCCAGCTTCAGTGTCTATTACCACTTTCCCCTTCAGCTGAACAGTTGTGTAACCACGTATCTGAATCAGATGATCACGAGGCGATCAGATAGTGCAATCATATGCTATATCAACGGCCATAATCTTTTATAATGCATATTTCATCATAATGCTTTATTAGTAGTAGTAAGTATAAAGCATTTCAATGAATTTAAACTGTCATGTTCATGTATGTTCAATGGTCTCCATATTATGATCATTTTCAGGGTCATGGTGTGCCAGCGTGTCCACAACAACCAAAATCTAAGCATATAAAAAAATTAATAAAATTAAAGCAGAATAGGATATATGCAGATTCACAGACATGGCCCCAGAAATAACAAAACAAACCAATACATGAGCATAAAGACAGGTTTTTCTCTCATACATCAGTTTCCTCCTCCCGTCCCAGGCTTTGGACACATAATCAGAAACTGCATACACTTTATCAAAAAGAAGTTCGATTGAAGCTCCATCATCCAAACCTATGAGATCAACATCAGGAGCATCAACGTTTTGAAACCACTTTTGGTGTAAATCATGATTAAAAAAAAGCGCAGTAAAAAATAAAAGGAATTTAAAGTTAAATCACAGTATTCGGAGTCTTTCTGCCTCCGACACACCTCTATATCGAGCAGTTTCAGCGTGCAGTGGTAATATGTCACACCATAACTGCACAGTGATCTGTGACTTTTTGGTCAATTATATTTGACACATTGTCATATGACAATAGGTTAGTTTGAAGTTTCTTCTGCCCAACGCCTTTTATATATCATCTGCATTTCATAACTAACTCCAGCTAACTCAATTTTATATTTTATTTGTGTTTATTTTTTAACTTAAACATGTTTGCATGCTTTACTATTAAAAAAACACAGTATTTTTCTCATACTGTCTCTCTCTCTGTCTCAGTCCTCACTGTATAAATATATATATATATATGTATATTTATATATGACCAAATTAATTATGTTTTATTATTATTATTTATTATATATATATTTATTTAGCATGTGTATGTTTTAGTTTTGACCCAGTAGTTGTCGTGAATTCAACTTTTTAGATGCCGAACGCCCCAAAACACACCAACGAAGAAGAAAGAGGAGAAGCGAGACGTCATTTCCTGTTTGGCCCCAGCGGTGGCGGGAGATTCCAGCATGGCGGTGCAGCCGAAACAGAACCTGTCCATGGACAGTGCTGCCGAGCACGGCTTCCTAAGCTTCGTTTTCTCCATGCCGGAGAAACCAGACACTACTTTGAGAATATTCGACCGTAACGACTACTACACTGTTCACGGGAAAGACGCCATTTTCGCAGCGAAGGAAGTTTTCAAGACGAACGGGGTCATCAAGTACTTGGGCTCAGGTAACATAGCATCTAGCTAACCACTTAGCTGGAGCCTGCAGACTGGTGTTAAGCTGCAGGCTAATTCAGCTGCGTGTGATGCATAATGAAATGTCGCCTCAAGCTACAATTGCCCAGCTAGATACTTTTTTTTTTTTAATTAAAAATATTTAATACAACATTACCTTTCTTACATGTTCTAGAGTTACACACCAGGCCAAACATGTACTTCTATTTGTAGAAATAATAAAAACAACATAATAAAGCATAAAAATAATGAATGAAGAGTAACAATAATAAATAAGAACAAACAGGTCTGATGCTAAACTAACGGTGTAAATTTCAAATGCTTAAATAATTTTCATAATAGTTTTTGCCAATTTATTATTTTTGAAGTTTCCCATAGCGTTCAACTATCATAAATAAGTCATAGTGTTCATTAATAAGTCATAAAAATAAAAAAGATATATAAAAGGCGGGTAGTTTGTTAAGCCAACTCATTTTATAGTTATAGTACTTTGCTAAGGGAATGATCAAATTAATTATGCAAGTTTCATCTGCTGAATATTTGAGATTGTTAAGAATTAGTCATAAATCCTTTAGTATTACATTTTTTACAGATTACAATGTAAATCAAAGGAAACAGAAGTAACATGAAAACAATCTACATGTTCAATGGTCTCTCCTTTGCTAGAGCTGTACATCATGATGCTTCACAGGGAGCTCTGCAGGAAATGTAACGCAAAGGTTTGTTTCTGTTTTCTCATCAACGTGGGCGTGTTGGTCTACAGGGAGTCGCAAGCTGGAGAGTGTGGTCCTGAGCAAGCTGAACTTTGAGGCCTTTGTGAAAGACTTGCTGCTGGTGAGGCAGTACAGAGTGGAAGTGTACAAGAACCACAGCAAGAGCAGCAAGGAGCACGACTGGAAGATCGAGTATAAGGTAATCTGTCAATTTGTGTTTTTTGTTTGTTCAAAGACCCATCCACCTTTTTTAAATGTAGATGAGATGTGTTGTCCTACTCTCATTGTTCCAGTACGCCATTACGAGTAATGCGTTCTTTGAAGAGGCCCTGCAATGTATATCATTATCTTGTGCTGTCACTTGATAAAGCTGCCCTTTGTAGACCCCACTTTCTATGTAAATATTACCTAGGGCTGGGGGATATACCTGGTGCTTAATAAAGTGTCAGTGTGGTCGTCTGCTGCTGTTCCCTATCTGCTAGAAAGTAGGTGTTGTGTGTTCACAGATGCTCTCCTGCATTCCTCTGTTGGAACCAGTGGTTATTTGAGTTACTGTTGCCTTTCTATCAGCTCCAACCATTCTCCTCTGACCTCTGGCTAAAACAAGGCATCTGCGCCCACAGAACCCAGAAGCTAAAGAGCCAGATAATTCTATCAGGAGTTGGAAGAGAACAAAAATAAGTCAGAAACAAGACTCCATAATAATTATAATGGTGCTCCATAACTTCTTTATGTTTCATTTGGCAAAATTAGCGTTCGCAACTTGTTCCTGCTGTCCCCAATAAGCTGCCCCCACCCAAAAAAAATCAATTATTGCATATTTAAACCAATAAAATAAAGGTTGTCTGTCTGTCTGTTTTTCTGTCGTCCATTTCCTCCACCCTCAGGCCTCTCCAGGAAACCTGTCGCAGTTTGAGGAGATTTTGTTTGGTGGTGGCGCTGGAGCAGAGGGTTGTGCCGGAGTCGTAGCCGTGCGGTTTTCCAAAGAAGCCGATGGACAGCGCGTGGTCGGGGTCGGCTATGTGGACGCAGCCCAGAGGACGATGGGCGTGTGCGAGTTTCCAGACAACGAGATCTTCTCCAACCTGGAGTCCCTTCTTGTCCAAATCAGTCCCAAAGAATGTCTCTTGGCCCAGGGCGAAGGCAACACTGATGGCAATAAACTACGGGAGGTATGTGGCGGCAGGGTTATTTTCTTCTATGTTTTTCGCGTGATGAACCGTTCATGCAGATAGATGTTTAGTAGGTCCACACCCATGCTTTAAAAGAGTGTGTGGAAAAAAACGGCTTACCTGGTGATTGTCATGAAGAGAGAAGAAAATAATTTCCAGAGTTGTAAAATCATGTCTGCACAGCAGTTTATTATATTGTCAGAGTTTTGCCGTCTAAAAAGTCTTCTGTCTCACGTATGTGTCAAACTGGACTTTCTGGATTGTATTTCATGACTCACTGCAACCTAAAACGACTCGCTCCCTACAGTGTATGCATTTTGTTCCTCCCACTATTAGCCTAGAAAGATACTGGTGTGAATACATTATCATTCAGTGTCTGTGTTTGTGTAGGTGGTACAGCGAGGTGGAATGCTGGTCTCTGACAGGAAGAGAGCAGAGTTTAGTAGCAAAGACATGGTCCAGGATCTCAACAGGCTGCTAAGGGCCAAGAAAGGAGGGACGGTGGCGAGCAACACGCTGCCTGAGCTGGACAAACAGGTGAACAAAAGAAAGAGCTCCCAGACACTCGAGAGGAGTAAGAAACCCAACACTTTCTCTCAAATCACTGTCACACATGACACCATCAAGGACAACACCAAAACGATGACAAGTGACATCTGAATAATGTTTAAATGGTTTATGTTTATGTGCGGTTTCATTCACAGGTGGCTATGTCATGCTTGGCTGCAGTGGTGCGTTTCCTTGAACTGCTCTCTGACGAGTCCAACTTCAACTCCTTCAGTCTGACCACGCTGGACCTGGGTCAGTACATGAGGTTGGACAACGCTGCCGTGAGGGCTCTTAACCTCTTTCAGGTCAGTGACATGGGCCGGGTCACAGGAGATCACATTTTCCCCTAATTATCATAAAAAGAAAAAAGGTCAGTTCACCCGAATCACAAAAGAAAATCCGATCACAAGAGTTTCAAATTCTGTTCCGTGTGCAGCTGACAGTGGGCAGAGGCTCTATAAAGGAGATGAGCTTAAGCTTTTTACCCTTTTTTAGATTCTGCATCAGTTTGAATTAATTCAGCAATTATGATTTCACATCTTGTTCGTGAAACGTCACGCCTCTTATTGACTGCTTCTTCAAAAATAACTGTCCGAGGCTCACGTTAATGGCTTTGAAATGCGCTATTTGAATTGTATCCTCCAGGGATCACCTGAGGACACCAGTGGAGCTCATTCATTGGCCGGTCTGTTGAACAAGTGCCGTACACCGCAGGGTCAGCGGCTGGTTAACCAGTGGATCAAACAACCACTCATGGACAAAACCAAAATAGAGGAAAGGTAATGCAAAGATGGATCAAACAGTCAAGATCAAGTATGATCACAATGTTTCGATTAGCTCTCATTCTCCCAGTTATATATTCACTCCTGTTTCCCACAGGTTCCCATAGATTGCCATGAAATCTGCTATGGAAATTCATTACACTAACAGGACAAATTTTGAGGACAGTCTTGATGCTTTTTTTATGTGCCCGTGCGTGTGTGCGTGTAGGCTGGACTTGGTGGAGAGCTTTGTGTGTGACTCTGAGCTCAGGCAGACTTGTCAGGAGGATTTGCTGCGGCGGTTTCCTGATCTTCACCGTCTGGCCAAGAAGTTCCACCGCCACTCTGCGACGCTGCAGGACTGCTACCGCGTCTACCAGGCCGTGAGCCACGTCCCTGCCCTCGTCACAGTCCTGGAGAGATACTCAGGTACAAACAAAGCTGCAGTAGATACAATGTGTGTATATATCAGTGTTTGACACAGGATTTTATGAGACTGGTGTGTGTGGGCCTTGGACAGAGGAAAATTGTGAACAGTCTGAAGTTAAATGCATCAATCTAGTGGTAAATGGACTTTTATTTTTATATATAGCCATTCTAGTCTTCTGACTACTCAAGGCGTTGAGCTTCTGTAATAAGTTAATTTGCCTCTTGTGAGATCAGTTAAGTTTAATATTTTGTCTAAATGGTAATGACACGGTAAAGAACAAAATCACAACCACAGAGCATGGCAAACAAGACTGTGTGTTTCAAGATGGGTCAGGTGGGTTTCATCGCCACAGACCCCTGACGCACTGAGCACATTCTGCCCCGGTCAACAGTCGCGCTGGATCAAGTTGAATCCCCCGGGCAGACTGTGTTGTAGCACGGAGTGTTAAAGCTCATGCACGATTGTGTTTGCGCACATCGCAATGCTAAAGCGATATATTGCGTAGCCCTAAAATGTAGCTATTTCAAGGTGGCACAAATGTGAGACTTTAATTTAGGCAATTTCAAATTGCATGCTAACTCTGGGGCTTAAATTTGAGTGAAGGCTGATGGTGTACCTGATAAACTGGTCTAATTTATATGCGCTTTTAGCCTCCATATAAACACTATAGTGCATTCATTTGTCATCATTGCATACTAACTATTTTGACTTCTGTCGTGTGTGTTTCTGTGTTTTTAATAGGTAGCTACCAGGTTCTGTTAGAGGCGGTATTCCTCTCTCCTCTCAGAGACCTGCACAGTGACTTTGTTAAGTACCAGGAGATGATAGAAACCACACTGGACATGAACCAGGTCTGTTGGTATTTTATGTACATGAATGAAATAATATTGGTCTCTTCCTTGCCTTTGCGTATGGTCGATTCTACACGTTGTTTAATCAGATCAGAGTCAGAAATACTTTAAGAATCCCCAGGGGAAATTCATTACAAAACTCCAGATATACAAACAACAAATATTATACAGACAACATATATTAGAAAAGCCAAATGTTTTTCGGTTTTTCATGTGAATGTATCTTTTCTTGCATGTGACGTGCAGATTGACCATCACGAGTTCCTGGTGAAGGCGTCATTCGATCCTGTGTTGAGTGAGCTGAGAGAAAAGATGGACGAGCTGGAAAAAAGCATGCAGGCGGTGCTGAACAGTGCAGCCAGAGAACTCGGTGATTATAAAAACACAGACACGCACATAACTGGATTATACATTTATCTAACATATATATGTCATGGAAAACCTGGAAAAGGCGTGGAAGTTGCTAAAATCCTTAAAGTTTTGCATTATGTAACGCCACGGTCATAGAGTCTGACATTTCATGGTCTTGACCGTTATAAATTGTCATGACATATTGTCGTCATATATGTCGTATAATGCAACATCTCAGGAATAACTTGAGGGAATTTCTTCAAATTTGGTGCAAACATTTTGGGGTCAGGGTCATTGTGACCTCAAAAACATATCTAATAGACATTTCAAAAACATATCTAATGGTATGAAACAGTGAATTGATGACCTTTTTATATGCAAAGGGTCAAAGGTCAACTTCACTGTGACCTCATGATGAACTCAATACTGAATTGGTGACACTAATCTCGAAGCTGTGGTGATAGTATAGATCATCTAGATTTTCATACAATAATTAACATTTGGAATAAAGTATACTATACTATACTCATAGGTAGTTTATTGTTGGTCCTTGAAAAGTCATGGAAAGGTTAGAAATTGTGTTCATGAACAGCGTGGGAACCCTGAAAGAAATGTTACTCTGTATTTTCAAGGAGTGACTGCACGAGTTTTTAAGATGTGGTGTGACAAAGATGGCAAAGTAAGTCAATTACAGCATGCACTCATGTGCTACCGATGTTTTTTGGTCGTTGTAAATTCATCAGGTCCCTCCAACTGAATGACTGAGATTAAAAACCAGACTGAATGTTAAACTAAAACCGTAAGCGATATTATATGAGCTAACTGCCTTTTATCAACTAGACGATGAATGAATGATGGTAAGGCCACATCTCAACTTTGAAAGTCTGGTTTGTTTATTACTTTTTATTTCTGTAGTTTTAGAATTCAAATTTCTTTGAAATTTCAGACTTTGACAGACGTTTGTAAAATGACAACATTACCATGAAACACTTCGTCATCGTCGTCCGTTTACTGATTTTCTCTGCTGGTTGCTCGGCCATATTTGGAAAATAGGCCGCACTATTTTTTTATTTTACAAGCGAGAATTATAATCCAACTGAAATCACGTTTAGTCATCCCTTTTTGTGGTCAGAGATATGTCCTTTTTATGGTGCTGTTAATAGTTGTTATTAAAAGGAAGTGAACATTTCTCTGTAGCACTATCAGATATGTGCGATGGAGTATTATGGCTTTGTATGCAAAAAAATAAAGAATACATTGAAGAGGTAATATATGGAGAAAAAAACTCACTTTCCAAGATTAAATTCCTAAATCTACGAGAGAAAACAAACTTGGATATTCTCTGAGATTAAAGTGGTAAATCTATGAGGAAAAAACACAAGTTGTGAGAAAAAACTCTGTTAAACACTGTTTTGAAGTTTAGAAACAATGAAGAAACCCACAAATTCCGATGACAACGTCATGCATAATAAGTAGCCATATGGATTTACCTTAAGTAGAGACAGTTGGTGTGTTTCTGCCAGCAGATTTGGCCAAAGATTTGTGGCAAACTAAGAAAAACAGTTAGAATATTTAAAGACAGCTTGTATTTAACTTGTTACAATGATCCTGCTGCTTTTAAAGGTTATTTTATTCCACATTGGACGGGATGCTGAAGCAGTTCTTGTGATTCCTTATTTTAGTATTATCACATGAGAACTTCATCTATTTTTATTTTGCGAAACCATTAGTGATGATGATGTTGATGTCTAATCAACATTGCGTGGAAGTCTGGGATAGTGCCAAGGGAGTGGCAGACCGGGTCGGTGGTTCTCCCGTTTAAAAAGGGGGACCAGAGGGTGTGTGCCAATTACAGGGGTATCACACTACTCAGCCTCCCTGGTAAAGTCTACTCCAAGGTGCTGGAAAGGAGGGTTCGTCCTATAGTCGAACCTCAGATTGAAGAGGAACGATGCAGACTCTGTCCTGGAAGTGGAATAACGGACAAGCTCTTGACTCTCGCAAGGATCCTGGAGGGGGCCTGGGAGTATGCCCATTCAGTTTACATGTGCATTGTGGACCGGTAGAAGGCACGTTACCGGGATTCCCGGGAGATACTGTGGGAGGTGCTGCGGGAGTATGGGGTGAGGGGGTCACTCTGTGGGCCATCCAATATCTGTACACCCAAAGCGAGAGCTGTGTCCCTATCTTCGGCAGTAAGTCAGTCGTTCCCGGTGGGGGTTGGCCTCCGCCAGGGGTGCGCTTTGTCACCAATACTGTTTGTGATTTTCATGGACAGGATATCGAGGCGTAGTCGTGGTGGGGAGGGGTTGCAGTTCGGTGGGCTGAGGATCTCGCCTCTGCTTTTTGCAGATGAAGTGGCCCTGATGGCATCGTCGGTCAGTGACCTTCAGCACTCACTAGATCAGTTCGCAGCCGAGTGTGAAACGGCTGGGATGAGGATCAGCACCTCTAAATCTGAGACCATGGCTCTCAGCAGGAAACCGATGGATTGCTTACTCCAGGTAGGGAATGAGTCCTTACCCCAAGTGTTCAAGTACCTCGGGATCATGTTCACGAGTGAGGGGACAATGGAGCGTGAGTTTGGCCGGAGAATCGGAGCAGCAGGGGCGGTGTTGCACTCGCTCTACCGCAATGTTGTGACGAAAAGAGAGCTGACCCCGAAGGCAAACCTCTCGGTCCACCGGTCAATCTTGGTTCCCACCCTCACCTATTGTCATGAAAGTTGGGTCATGACCGAAAGAACAAGGTCGCGGGTACAAGCGGCCGAAATGGGTTTTCTCAGGAGGGGGGCTGGAGTCTCCCTTAGAGAGAGGGGGAGAAGTTCAGCCATCCGTGAGGAACTCGGAGTAGAGCCGCTGCTCCTTTGCGTTGAAAGGAGCCAGTTGAGGTGGTTCGGGCATCTAGTAAGGATGCCCCCTGGGCGCCTCCCTAGGGAGGTGTTCCAGGCACGTCCAGCTGGGAGGAGGCCTCGGGGAAGATCCAGGACCAGGTGGAGAGATTATATCTCCACACTGGCCTGGAAACGCCTCGGGATCCCCCACTTAGAGCTGGTTAATGTGGCCCGGGAAAGGGAAGTCCCCTGCTGGAGCTGCTGCCTCTGCGACTCGACAGCGGATATGCGGTTGAAGATGAGATGAGATGAGACATTAGTGATAATGAATGGGTCTGCTCTTATCCTTTCCAAGGAACTCCTCCAGACAATCAAACATTCAGGATATATTATGAACCCAGGGTTTTGCAATATACAAAGGAACAGAAGACGATAGAAAAGTTCTTGGAAGAATGTTTATCTTCAGTACTTCCCCCCTGCCCCCGTAAAGACAGAGGCAAGAGTGACCAACTTTTAAGGTCTTCCCTTAAAGACTGTAATAAAGGTTGTGCATTCAAATCCAATATTTTCTTGTGTTCTAATCAGTACACCCATATATTTAAGCCCCTCCACTTTCCAGATAAAGGGATCTGGTCCAAGATCAGTAATGTATGTGAAGTGGTTTTGTTGGTGGCAGAGATTTCTTCTGTGCAACATCATTATTTTTTATATATTTTCTTTGCTGCAGCCAGGATATTCTTCTTGTCTCCCCATCTCAGAAGCAGCACTATGATGTGGCAGGGTGGATCCTCCGGGTGCGGGCGTGGCCACAAGGCTAGGTGGGCCCAGTCCACTTCAGGCGACAGGGTCTCGCCCAAGCTCAATACATAATTAAGTTTGCGGTTCAGTAGCCCAGTTAGATCACCCGCCTCCGTTTTCTCTCTCAGGCCAACTATTCTGATGTTATTTCTTCTGCTGAGCGACTCGATGTCTGCGACTCGTATACCCGTAAATATTTTGCTTCTGTAATACTTTGTCTGAATTTCAGCAACTTTGTGTTTAAGGCCTGGACGCTGGTAAAACGGTGAAGTTGGAGTCGAATGCCATGCTGGGATTTTACCTGCGAGTCACCTGCAAAGAGGAGAAGGGTCTGAGGAACAACAAGAAATTCACCACGCTGGATGTTCAGAAGAACGGTGTGCGCTTCACTAACAGGTCCGTCTCACTGCATCACACACCTGATGTTCGCCTCAGATAACAGTGCTTGCTCTGTCAACTGATGTTCTGTTGCCTTGCATGTGCTCTTTCACATGTCTACAGTAAACTGAGCTCTCTAAACGAGGAGTACACCAAGAACAGAGAGGAGTATGAGGAGGCCCAGAACGCCATTGTAAAAGAGATCATCAACATTGCCTCAGGTGCGGGATGTCATCACATGCTGCTCACTGTCTCATCAGCATGGCATTGATTTAGTAGACAGAGTAAATTAAGTTTCCTTCTAAATTGCATGGAATTTGTCTTAGGCGGCCTTTTAATAATTGATTAATTCACTTTTTCTACAAGGAAACCGTACGGTACTTTGAACTTTCAAATTGAGATTGTGATCAGGTGATAGTCTTTAATCCGATTTAAATCCTTTTTGTAGCTTGCGTGTGCTGTAGTCTCCAATGATAATTTTTTTTTTTTTGACTTTGTGACCCACCAGGTTACGTGGATCCCCTGCAGACGCTGAGTGACGTAATAGCTCAGCTGGACGCGGTGGCAAGCTTTGCTGTCGCGTCCGTCTCTGCCCCTGTGCCATATGTTCGGCCCCGGCTGTTGGCGGACGGATGCAGGCGTATGGAGCTGCTGCAGGCCAGGCATCCCTGCATGGAGACGGACGCGGACACCGCCTTCATACCCAACGACATCACCTTCACCCAAGGAGAGAAGAACTTCTATATTATAACAGGTGCAAAGACATGACGCACTTCCAAAAGGGAAATATTAAAGGTTTTAAAATACTTTCATAGTGATTATAATGACAAATATAGCTGCGGTCTAGGGTTTTATTCGTCACATTGGGTTCGACATGCGGGTTGTGGACTGGACAGCTAATCAATGAGCTGAAAGTCCAGACATGCTGTACCTCCGCTACACACACTCTGCAGGGGCCAACAACCTTCAGCCAGCCTAAACCCTAGCACCGGGGGCCTGAGTCCAGAAGAGCAGCAAACTAGGTGCAGCCATTACAGGACAGCTGTCAGCTTTAGATCCATCTCCAGGCTGCAGAATGTATAAAGGATGAACAGCATGTGTGTATTCTGCTGCCTCATTTGTTGATACTAGCAGACTCAATCACTGTCAGCTGTAGGCGAGTTGAAGAGAGGTGAGGGAGTCGGAAGTGCGCAAAATGTCACATGCTTTGGAGAAAATTTATCCTGAGTCCTCCACATAGAAGTCAGTCCACAGGCTGGTACCGGCAACAGTGATTAATACACTTAAAAACGTTAAACTCAAGACCTTTTTACACGTGTGTCTCAAGTAGACTTTCCCAAGAACAAAATTGAGAAGAAACTGGTGAATGAGGCCCATTGTTTTTATATTTTCCCACCACTTTGAAGACAAACGTTAAGGAGGTTTTCCTGCTCCCTGTCTCCCTTTCACCCATTCAATCGATTCAGAAATCAGTCGCGACAGCACAAACAAAGAAAAGTTATTTCCTTGTGTGTGAAAAAAGTTTTAATCGCAGCCGTAAACATTGTTATCGATATAATCTTCAGGGTTTTTAAGATTTCTTTGTAAACAAATGATAGTTCCCAGTCTGATTCTTGAGCTTGAGTTCCTTTTCTGGAACTAAACAAGCCTGTCTATGAATGAGGACACATGACAATAATCACTTACACAACACTCCTCTCTTCTTGGCTGCAGGACCAAATATGGGCGGCAAGTCGACGTTTATACGACAGGTGGGTGTGATCGCTCTGATGGCTCAGATCGGCTGTTTTGTGCCGTGCGAGAAGGCGGAGCTGAGCGTGATTGACAGCGTCCTGGCCAGGGTTGGCGCGGGAGACAGCCAAGTCAAAGGAGTGTCCACCTTCATGTCTGAGATGCTGGAGACGGCTGCAATTCTGCGGTAAGAACAGATTCACAAGCTCGTTTACTGCTACAAAGATAATGGCCAAGCCTTTGCTCAATCTTCATGCTGTCCCTCCAGCTCAGCCACGGAGAACTCGCTCATCATAATCGATGAGCTTGGCAGAGGCACGTCCACATACGATGGCTTCGGTCTGGCCTGGGGCATCAGTGAACACATCGCCTCCAAAATCGCCTGCTTCTGTCTGTTTGCCACTCACTTCCACGAGCTGACGGCTCTGGCAGCGCAGCAGCCCACCGTCCACAACCTGCACGTCACAGCCCTGACCTCCCACAACACACTCACCATGCTGTACAGAGTCAGATCAGGTCGGCACACAACACACATGGTTCTTATACATGATTAATGCAGTTTTGTTCATTTGTCCCAGCCCTAATATGAATGTAAACTGGTTTAAGTTGTCTATTTTCTTGTTTCACTGGACTAGTTTGAGACTGCCAGTGTAAAGCATAGACTTTATAAAACTAATTACAACTTTAATATAATTTAAACAGTTGAGTTGTATAAAAATGTAACTCCCGTACAGTTGTCATGAATGGGGAAATTAGCTATAGTGACAAAAAATGTACCAAATTGCACCATGTTTATTTCTGCTGTTAAGTTGGGAAATTTAACATGATGGTCCGTGGGGATTGACTTGCTTCTGGAGCCAGCCTCAAGTGGTCATTCAAGCAACTGCAGTTGTTTTGTCCCTTCCGCGCTGGCCTAACTTGTCAACCCCACGTATTGCTGCTTGTTGTAAAGTATGGAGGAGAGGCAGGTGAACTGATCCAGACATAACTGTGTGTTCAGGTGTGTGTGACCAGAGTTTTGGAATTCACGTTGCCGAGCTGGCGTGCTTCCCGCCGTCAGTGGTTGCCATGGCGAAGGAGAAGGCGGAGGAGCTGGAGGAGTTCCAAGAACCTGCGGGGGAGAAGTCGGAGCAGGAGCAAGAGCCTGAGGCCAAGAGACGAAGGACAGACAAACAAGTAAGCTCTAAAAACGAATATGTGAACGCACTTTAAATGACTTTAAAACAACGGTATTCACCATTCATGAAGACGTGAGACAAATCTTTATCAAACAACAAAACAGTTCAATAGTTCTTGAGCCTCTTGTTAAACTGATGTGCTGCCTCTCCTGTAGGTGGGGGAAACCCTGATCCAGGACTTCCTGGAGGAGGTAAAGTCACTGCCTGCTGCCACCATGAGCGAAGAAGAGGTGAAGGCGGCGCTCAAGAGAATGAAGCAGGAGCTTGTTTCCAAAAACAACACGTATATCACAGAGATACTTTCACGCTGTGGTCCTGCAAAGACTGCTTGATTTTTAGCTTTGTGTGTATTCACGACCAACAAAGGTCAAAGTTCATGTACTGTAGGTAGCCATACAAGAGTGCTTGCATTGTATAGTTTTTCAATAAATCGTTATTTCTGGATGTGCTTCTGGGTCGTTGGTGGTTTTTGTTTTGTTTTTTTGCCCCTTTTTTTCATCCTGTTTAAATTGTGCTGTAAATAATACATTTGATGTTTGTCATCTTAAAAGATGAGCAGCAAAAAAGAAAGTGAAATGGTCTTTTGACAGTTGTATTGACATCACAGCTTTCACTCCAGTTTCAATGTGAATGTTTGTCATACATGGAAATACAAAATTTAATGTTTAACTAAGTGCTTTGCGTTTCAACTTAAAAACCCTCTAGTGTTTCTTTGGACAGAATCTTAACCTTCTCTTTCTAAAACAAATATCACGTTTGTAATCACGTAATTCAATAAAACATTGTATTTAGGGTTATTATCAAAGGTAAAACTCAGCAACGATACCATCTGTGTGGACACTACCCACGTGCCATCTGCAGCAGTTTCAGCGAGATAACGGTCGTGTGCGATGTGTGGCTTGGGCGAAACTCACCCCGGCTGGTTTTAAGCCCAATTGGGACGGGATTAGTTTAATGTGGGGACTTGGGTTAAGGTCATATTTACCAGAGGTTTTAGTCCTGTCCAAATGCGCCATGTCAGTAATTATTCCAGATAATGTCAGTAAAATATAGATTTTTACCTTCTGTAAAACTGCTACGAAAAAATCCCTCAGGGAAAACTAATCCCTTCCGAATACGACCCTCTGTAAAACATATACTGATGTACCGTCATCCTGTCAATATTTTTGAGCATGGAGGTGCATTTAGATAATTGATTCTGTCCTTTAGTTTCCTGTTTACTTAATTTTGTGATATCAGGAATGTACGTAGCATGCACATGGCGATAGGGAGGTGAGGTAGTGCTTAAATGGACTCCCACCTCTGGTAGAATACAAGGATTTCTTAATCCCTTGGGAATTGGCCATTTACAGTACAGATGTCCTGAGGTAAGACTAGTTTACCCCACATCAAACTAATCCTGTCCGAATGGGGCTAAAGGTCACTCCTTCTTGGTGAAACTGGTGCTGTTACAACCATCCCTGGTCTCCCCTACCCCAAAATTGAAAGTAACTTTCACCACTGCTCATAACTAGTGAACTGGTATGGATAATATCTGTCCAGTGGCTCTTAACATGTAATCGTGGATGGATAATGAGACAATGGGCCCCTGGGAACAGACATGTAAGAGGCCCTTACACGGTCCACGCAGGAACAAGACACCCATACTTGTAGTCATTTTGTGTCACTTTGTCGTCATTGTGCACTTATTTTTAGACGTTTTCTATGTCTTTGTAGTTGTTTTGCATCTTGTTGTGGTGTTTTTGCATCTATATTTAGACATTTTACATTTCTATGTCTTCGTTTTGTTTCTCTTGGTGGTCTTTTTACATCTATTTTTAATAATCTTGCGTGTCTTTGTCAATGCTTTTTGTCTTTGTGGTCTTTTTGTGTCTATTTTCAGTCATTGAGCAGCTCTTTGTGTTAGTTTTGCATCTCTGTAGTCATTTTGGTCGTTTGTAGTCATTTAGCATCCTTTTGTGATCATTTTGTGTTTTTTCCAGCAACATTTTATGAGTCAGGGCCCCTGACTTTATGGGCCCCTGGGCCTGGTAGGCCTGTTCAGTGATCCATCCATGCCTTTAAAGGCCTTTATTATTATTATATATTGCTACTTTCCTACTTTATAAGAAAGTACCTAAACGTGTCCTTTACCACTGACACTATCTTCCTTCAAGGGGTCATAGTCGTCTTCATGGCCTCCCCTCTCATGCTCACTGTTGACCCCTGGCCTCGCTGTACAACACTCCAGATTTTCTTCTTTCTCTGACTTTTCAGAACCAAAATCGACTAAAACAGACTTTGCTGTATACCGCACCCCAACTAGAGCAGTTGTTCCCCTAATTTAGAGGTGGTCCAAATTAGATCTTACACCGAAAACTGACACACACTCCAAACTACTAAAGGACTATAAAGCCTGACGTGACTAACATTGTGACCGTAATTCTAAGAATCCCAGTTAACTTTTGAGGAATCAGGATCAGGAGACAATTATGTTGCAAATTTCCCTTCACACCAATTCGAGAACCGTGAATCACCGTAATAATCACAGACCACATGCAGAGGATGAAGATAAGGCTGTCTAAGCCATCGAAGACATGAAGGAAGGGCGTCATGAGCCTAACAGCACAATTGTCCTTGTGAGACCTTCATTCTCCTCAGTCACTAACAGTTAACACGCCAACACTGACAATTTGTTACAGATTTATTCAGCCAGCATTTCTGTTTTTTATTTTATTTCCAAACTAGAAAATTGTTACGTATACATAAGGTGTTGAGGAGAAGACATACAGGGCATATAGATAAATACATAAAACATTAGTTATAATGTCTGTGATGGTGCGATAACAGCGATAGAGACCAGATGTGAACACGGTGGCTTATGTGTGAATGTGTGAATGTTTGAATGCTACAGGATAGATTCCTCTTGGTGTGCGTGGCTTCTTCCTCACCTTAGATCTTGGTGCCCAGCCATGTCTCCTCACCGACATCTAGTGTATATGTGCGGGTGTGTATGTCTGTGTGTTTGGCTATGTATGTGCATGAGTGTCTATGTATTTGTGTATCTCTGTGTTTATATTTGTGGGGGTGGGAGGTTTGGGTTTTGCTTTGTTCTGTTTTTATTTTCTGTGAGGCATTTTGTGCCACACAACGTATAAAGTGCCACATAAATAAAGTTGATTTGATTTGATACAGGCAAGGTTATGGGAGAAAGACAGAGAAAGAAAAAGACATGAAATAAATATAGAGGTTACAATATCATAATAATAATCGTCAAACGATATGATAATATCATTATTATCACTATTTACACAATATGATATAATAACCGATACCAGTGTTTTCAATGTTGTGCATTGTTGTTTATTTAATTTCTTGTTTTTTATGAGTCATAATTCTAAAAAATGTATTTCTATTTTATTTTCATTTATATGTTTTAGTAAATCAGCCCTTCCTTACACTATCATTTGAAAGATAACTGCTTTTAAACCTTTTAACACAACTTAGCCGCGCAAAATGGATGCAGCACGGCAGATAAAGGACGGCCACTGCATTCAATGATTATATCATCATCTGTCAGCGAGGCGAATATCGGCTGGTAGATGTTTTGCCCTTAAATCAATGCACCCCTAGATCCTGGCTCTGAACTTGCGAGGAATCAATTGTTCTTGTAATGATCATTGTTTTTTTCTTTCTGTTGTGCAACTAATATGTAGTTGCACAACAGAAAGAAAAAAAAAACAGTATGATGGTCTTGGATGCTTGGAAACTCATGAGTATTGGCAAAAAAAGGGAGAACTGGGGAAAATTAGAACCATAGATGTCATTCAGATATCTTGAGGTCAGAGGTCGAGGGAGCCCTGTGAAAATGGCCATGGCAGTTTTTGCCTTGATGAAATTTAGCCCAACTTTGGAGCATTATTGAGGCGGCTTCGTGACAAGCTGACAGGCTTTCACAACATAAAGAGCTTAATAAGGATTTTTATTCTAGGGTTGCTGAGATGAAATTGAGGTGTGGTCAAATCACAATAAAAATAATTAACTGAACATAAGTAAAAACCATCATTGATGTTGAAAACAGTGGCATATGTACTTTGAACTGTACAGAACAATCATTTTAAATTTCTATTTTTCTATATGCTGCACGGCGATTGTGCTTTTTATTTAGGATAGTAATACATTTCCCGAGGGCTGGGTGTAAACAAGTTGAATTTTTATTTTAATTTTAAGACACAAAAGGTCTAACGGCACTTTCATCCAGAGCGTGAAGTCATGAGCCTGCTCTAAGAGGGTGTGACTATTAATTAGGATCAACTGAACTAATGATGGAGACAGACGGGTGATGAGGGTGATGATGGTGATGGTGATGATGCAGCACGTGTCAGCTGACTGAACTGAACTTGGTTGCGTGACCTGAGTTGGGAGGGGGTTGCTCTGTGATGACATTTAACCGGAGACTATGGATTCAACCCTGCTGATGAAACTGTATTTTTGACTTAAGGCGGCACCTTGACGAATGGTGCGCACGCGGCATCGGGTTTAGGCTTTATAAAGCGAGCGCGCACCGGGCAAAGAAGAGAATAAGACCCGCAGAGCATCTCGACTCCAGGACTCGTCCTTGCATCTCTTCTCTCTTCTCGAAGTAAAGAAAAAAAAACCCAAAGCGTTCCGACATGAACAGCCACTGCAACGGAAAGGTCAACGACACCGTGGAGGAGTTCCAGTGCAACAACGGCTTCAGCAACCTCATCATAGACACCATGAAGTCCGCCGTCGTGCACCGCAAGCACGAGACGTCCCGTAAAGAGGCCGAGGACAAGTCCCGCTTACCTGCGCTCGAGGCCGCCTACACGAGCATCCTCCGAGAGCTCGGGGAGGACGCGGACCGGCAGGGGCTGTTGCGCACGCCGCTGCGCGCCGCCAAGGCGATGCAGTTCCTCACCAAGGGCTACCACGAGACCATCGACGGTGAGTCAACAGGTTCATCTCTGTGGGCTTTCCTCTGGGGCACGGGCTCGAGTAATTAGTTAGACATTATTATTATTATTATAGATTAAAAGGGAGAAATCAATGGAACAGTTGGATTGAACTATAGCTGTAGATTGATGTGGTGAAATGTGCATTGGATTGCATTAAACTCTGAGGTGTTTATGATATTTTCGAATGATTTTTACAGCAGAAATAGCCTAATAAAGTAGTTCCTGCTGCACAAATGTGAAGATTTTATGTTTTTTCAGCCTTCTGTGGTAGTCCTACTGTGTACTGTATAATACGTTAATGGGACAGAACAAGACGTGAAGATGACTTCTTAATGGATACTTTTCTCTATTTCCTTACATTTATCAAGTGAATCATCTACTGTAAGTGGACGGTAATTGTTAAAGTGTGCATACTGTTCCCCCCAGACATCTTAAACAACGCCATATTTGATGAAGACCACGATGAGATGGTGATTGTGAAGAACATAGACGTGTTTTCACTGTGTGAGCATCACCTGGTTCCCTTTTTTGGAAAGGTACGGCAATGTGTGTGTGTGTGTGTGTGTGTAATCATCATTCAAATGTGTGCATGTTTTGAAGCGTTTAAGTTGCTTATGTTCAACATCCTTTGCTTTGATTTTGTGACCTGCTTTCAACTGGCTGTCATCTCTCTCCAGGTTCACATCGGGTATATTCCCAACAAAAAAGTGGTGGGACTGAGCAAGCTAGCAAGGTAACACACCCACACAAACACACAAACACACACACATACACACACACACACAGCTGCCACTGAGGCTGTGTGTTTCTGGTGTTAGTGCCGTGTGGCTGCGTTCTTCTGTTATTGCAGCGCATTGATCAGGAGGATTAAGTCTTAAGCCCAGCGGCCATCATCCACTCCCCTCATCTGCACTTACAGACACTAGTCTGAACTCTATCCGCTCTCGAGCCATGAGAAAATCCCTTCGGACCTATGGGAATCATCAGTTATTATCACAGCCTCTCTGTCTGGCTCCTTCTATCTCCCTTTCCTAAAATATCACACCGTCTCTCACCAGAATAACAGTAAAAGAGTCACTGGGTTTTATAGACAAGCTTCTGTTTCTGCGACACATCTGTAGGGTGAGTCATTTACAGATGAAGTCTCTGTACAGTTGGATGGCAAGAGTATAGAGGTCAGGGACTTACACTAGTCTGTGTTTATCAAAAGATGAATCATTATTATGGCTGATCTTGAATCAGTCCTTTTCACTTTGCTTGTGCTGTTTTCTGCAGGATTGTGGAGATCTTCAGTCGGAGGCTTCAAGGTGAGTGACCAAAGAAATTAGACAATACAATATCACACACATATATATATGTATATATATATATACATATATATTTACAGCCTTTCTTCTAGTTTCTCCCATCATTTTAATGGTATCATTATGTTGACAAAATGTGGCATTGTTTTACTTTATGCCAGTTCAAGAGCGTCTGACCAAGCAGATTGCCATGGGAATATCAGAGGCTCTGCAGCCAAAAGGTGTAGCTGTGGTTATTGAGGCAGCGTAAGTACACACACATACACACACACACACACACACACACACACACACACACACACACACACACACACACACACACACACACACACACACACACACACACACACACACACACACACACACACACACACACACACACACATATCAATCGCTGCAGCTGCAAATCTGACATGCCATGCGTGCGCTTGTATGTGTTTCCAGGCACATGTGTATGGTTATGCGCGGTGTCCAGAAGATGAACAGCCGCACAGTGACAAGCACCATGTTGGGAGTTTACCTGGAGGACCCCAAAACCAGAGAGGAGTTCCTGACTCTTTCACAGAAAGCCTAACGAATGTCATCCACTCCCGGGATTCGCACACTGAAAGCGCTAAGAGTCAAAGGGGTTTGTTTCAGTGGTATGTTTTTCAGAAAACATACAAAACCAACCGCAGGAAACATAAAGCTGCGGTTGAAGCAGGATCCAAGCCAACTCTGGAGCTCAACTCAATACACCAACGCCTGACAGGTTTCAGTCCTACTGCAGAAATCCACCACTGTGAACATAAATAGGAAATATAAGACTCACATTCTCGGTGCCTTTGGTAGATTTGTTTGCATCTTACACAGCAAATCTGATGTTTTAACTGTAAAACTTTTTAATGGGATTGTCATTGGTGCTTTTTCAAAGTGGTACTCCTACACCCTTCCTTGCTTTATTATCGTATTTGGATCTGAATAATTTAATGAACTGTGTCATTTATAGATCGATTTTTAAAGTCTTTGTAATATATGACATTTTGAAGATACAAGAGATATTAAGATTATTATATCTGTAGTCCTAAAAGTAGAGTAAATGATGTACTGAATAAGATTTTTGGTTTTATCACTGCATGTATGTTGAAGAATCTTTGCTTCAATCAAATGATTGAGACATTATGAAAGTTGTCAGCTTTACTGTGTATATGCCAATAAAAGATTACAGCCGATGCAAACTTTCAGTGTGTTTGTTTCATTAGAGGTATAATATATATAAAGTATCTTAAAACGGAACTAAACAATGTATAAACTAATACAAAAGTAATACCTCCCTCTCCTCACTTCTGACCTAAAAGAAGTGAGAGGTGGTCTGTGTCTGCAGAGACCCTGCCCTCTACCGCGATACTTTCTACATAGTATACCTTTAATGACATAAATTTGTTCCCACTGGAAAAGTGTGAACATTAAAATGTCCCATACGATAAAAAGTTATATTTCTATGTCTTTTTCATTATAAGGCAGGTTGATGTGCCGTGAAAGTATCAAAACGCTCAATCCACAGAGAAATGCACACAGCCCGTATTCAGAAACTGTGTCTTTAAACGAGCCGCCAGGACTTCCTGTGCGGTTGTGATGTCACAACTACGTACAATATATAAAGGTAGAAAGTGCTGCTATGGTCATTCCCCAGCTGCAGTGACGGTGCAGAGATGCCGAAAGTGTAGATGCGGAAGAAGCTGACCCATCAGAGCAGACTGGCCTCTTATGGGAGAGGGTCTTACAGAGACAGACGCTAAACAGAGTGTTTCAGACAGAGAGTGAATATACATGTATATTAGAAGAAGAAGAATTCCTTTATTAGTGCCGCGAATGGGTAAATTCAATTTTCACTCTATTATTTTTTTCATTTTACACACACACACACACACACACACACACACACACACACACACACACACACACACACACACACACACACACACACACACACACACACACACACACACACACACAATGGAGAGATGTTAGAGCGAGGGAGCTGTCAGTGACCGGCACCCCGAGCAGTTGGGGGTTCGGTGCCTTGCACAACAGCACCTCGGCAGTGCCCAGGAGATGAACTGGCACCTCTCCAGCCACCAGTCCACACAGGGACTCAAACCAGCAACCCTCCGGTTCCCAGCCCAGTCGCCTATGGACTGAGCTACTGCCACCCCATTATTTGAGAGAGCATGTAAACATGTTCTTGAGGAAACCCAAAATACAAGTGAACCTGGAAATTAGCATAATATGGACCTTTACGTAAACCTAAACAATGCTAGCGGTTCTGTGAAGCTGTACTCTCGTATAGAAACTGTATATATAGTATAGTATGTAAACCACTGTTGTAGTATGGACTCAGGACAGAACTATTAAGTTGATCCTAAACATTATCTTTGCATAAGTATCAGGCACCATACAAATGATGAGAATTTAGGGCTGTGGGATTGCATCACCTATATACTGGGATATTATTGATGTCCCTGAATGCACCATAACACAGGAGAACAGGAGCAAAAGGGCAGTAATATAATAAGCAAACTAGAGGAGCCATAATGATTATATTGTGGTTGTCATCACTTGTAACCAAAGCAGATTTTTAAAAACTTTTTTAAAGGTTAGCTCTCAACTGTAGTAGAAAAAACGGACTCATTTGCTACATCCCAACAGTACCTTCTGTATATTACGTGCGTTGGCTGAAGACTGATGCTGTTTTCCTGCTGTGGTACAACAGTATAAATCAATAATGAGACATTAAAACAAGCGTAACCACATGTGGTTGAGAGCCTGAGGGGGAGAAAGGCCTTTAAATATCAAAGGAGGAGCCTGTTGTCATACAACCTGTGAACTCTAACCTTTATCTCTGACAGCAAAGGAGGAGGGGGGGCACACCTGACAGTACAGCATGTAGTTTCCAAATATGATTATGTAAGAGTAACCCAATTATTACAGCCATACAGAACAGATATGGGTATGTTGTGCGTAACAGGCTCAGATTGTACCTTGTATGGCTTCAGGCAATGGTATAAAATAGTCCAGTCAAATGTCCTTCATATTGAATTGTTTAATTCACTGAAAAATGCAACACTTGATATATTACATACAGAAAGCATTTCTGAAAAAGCAAGAATCAAAGCCTATGTACTGAATTTAAAATATACAAAAAAAAAACTCAACTTGAGAAACGGGTGATGACCGGTGGTGTATTTGGATAAAACAGTGCTTCCCTGTGTAGGGCCACTGTAACAGTTCCAGTGGCATTATATGATATTCTGTAATAAGAGGGCAAAGTCACCTCCAAATCTCTCTCTTTCACAAAAGTGGGACAAACAACACAAAAGACAGCTGTATGGTGAGCAGGATATTGTGGAAAGTGACTTAAAAAGTGACAAGATCACAAACATAAACATCAGTCTCACATCTGTTATTCACTCTCTGGTCAGCACACGGTCACACAGATGTCTGTTTGTAGTTCTTGGTGTCCAATACTTTTTTTCCACACATCGCACAGATTCCTGGAGGGAAAAGAAAGCAATTAAAAAATATCATTATAGAGAAAAGCCATATCAGCACACTTTTTGTGTTATTTTAAGCCACAGCACGGTACAGGAAAAACTACGAATAGAGCCTAAAACCCATCAGGCTTTCGGCTCAGTATACCTTTCTTGTATGCACAGCCCTGACAGTAGTGTGATCCGGACTGATGAACTGAGCTCTTACAGATCCTGCAGGTGGCAAAGCCGGTCTTGCTGTATGGGTCAAACCTGAGAGGGAGATGCATTACAGATAAGAGAGACCCCAATATGCAGCACAGGTGGAGGGAAAGAATGAACATGCTAAATGTTAAAGTGCAACAATCAGAGAGTCGGTAGAAACTGCATTTTTGTAGAAAAGACAGAGAAAACGATGTCTTTAGCAGGCTACTCACCTGGCTTTCTTTGAAGTCAGGATCTTGTTTTCATTTAGCTTACGCCCACCACCCTCTGAGTGAAAGGAGCAGAAGGAACCCAATTAAACATCATCATCTGAGGAACACTACAATGTAGCAAATTTGACAATTAAAAGAAAAAGAAATCACAAATAAAAGAGTATTTAATTTAAAAAAAGGAGGAATATCCAGTGTGTCAATCAGCTTGTTCTTGTAAACATAGCAGTTGTTATCATTAGAAGTTTTAAAGCAAACATTGGTTTTTATGAGTATCACATTTAAATCAAATCAAGCTAAAGTATTAAGACACACCTGATATGGTAACCAGAGCTATTTCAAACTGCTGAATACTGGGAGCAAATTTGAGATTGAAGATTGATCACTTTGAAAAACTGCTCAACCACTGTTCTGAATATTGCAACACGGGTGAAATAAACTATTATCTCAAAAATCAAGGTCAGCTTTTATCCTAAGGCAATAAGACTTAGCAACAGTCTGTAGGACACAGGAGCAAAAGACACACTAGTGTTTTCTATCGTTTATTTCAGCTTTAAACTCGCGTGTTCACTGTACTTGTATATACTGTACGTACTCTGTGTGTGATAGTATGACTGTACACTTTGTAGCTGCTGACTGAAGAGTAGCTTGGGCTTTTATGACTGAATCATCCCAAATAAAACAAAGGAAAGGAACGGTGCTGTACAATCCTGATACCTTTGTACAACATAATACTGAAAGACTTCCTCTTTTGAAAACAACAGTACTTAAAAATGCAGTTGATTGAAGGAGTTTCAGTCTTTTCTCTGGATATATCATTACACATTAGATACCATTGAGTACTGTTGGTCAGACAAAACAAGCTTTTTGAAGGGGTCAGTGTCAGTGTTGGACTTGGTTAATTTTTGTTATTACAATTTATAGAGTAAACGGTTAGATAATTGAAACTAATCAACAGTTCTAAGTTAAGGTATACAAATGTATGAGATAAACAAATAATTATCACATCATCGGCCCTTTTTACAATTGTTGATTTGAACCATGTCTCTATGTCTGGAGCACTGTTGCCTCTGTTATGTCAATGTCTTCTTGTTTTTTGTCAATGTCATTAATGTCGTCTATGTGTTTGTAAGCAGCCTACTCTTTTTACCTGCAACCAAATCTACCCTTGGGTACAATAAAAGTTACCTTACCTTACCTTATGGTACAGACAATACTAAGATATTACAATTATCACTATTAACATATTCATATATTTATATATACACATATTTGTGGGGGAAAACACACACACGCACAGACACAATTGAGCTGAAGGATTCAATGTGCCGTCCAAATGTATATATCTGAACTATGAACTATGAACTATGCACAGTAGTAACAGGCAAAGGTTTGTTTACCTGTTGTATTTCTGGCTCCATCTTTCCAGGTGTCAGGTGTGATGACTTTGCCGAGCTTCTTCTCGCCTGAAATAATAAGTAACACACCATTTGTAGTGAAAATAACTTCTTTATGAAAGAAATAAAGTCGAATCAATACAACAATGGCAGTCGTAACAACAGTCACAAAACGTTAGCTTTCCAAAACCTACAGCCTTCGCCAACGACACAAAAACAGGTTAGATTTGAACATATAAAGCATCTAAACGGGGTGATACGTACACTTTTCACACACCATCTTTCCTCTATGTTTATTTAAACCGACGCTTTTCTACAGTTGGTTGAAACGTTAGCGAAATCTTAGCTTGCTCGGCTAATGTTTGTAAACTTCCGGTCATGTCTTCCGTACCACATTTGATTGGTCAAAGAAGTGAGGATCTCGAATTTCATTGGTTGATAGAACCGTCCGTCACAGAAGGTCCCAGTAAAACACCACTGACCTTCTGTGATTGGTCAGTGAGTGGCTTTTGTTTGTAAGGTTACCTACAAAATAATACTTCCTGTTTGCTCGTAATTCTATTTCAAAATAAAAGTCCGCTGAAGGTTAAACCTGAAAGATCCTAAATACAAAGGTCATCCATAATATTTGGTACTTTGAGAGCTAATTAGATATATATCACATATCACAAAAAATTCTACAACTACTTGGTTTACCTCAATACATTTGACAGTGTAGTGGTTATCTTGGGATACATTTCATTAAGGGAATAAGGCTTAAATGAATAGTATCAATCTATAACCTCCAGTGATATGTTTTTGGATATATCTTTATGGAGGATTGAAGTGGTGAAAAACACTATGTTAGTACAGCCCTACAAAGCGTAAGTGCAGTAACTACGAAATCATTAATAACATGATTTCTGCACAATTGTGGGCCTGAAAGTATGGAGGTTAGGATTGATTTGGATAAGTGTTATTAAATGGCAAACTAATAAACCATAATCCATAAACAGTGTGCCACATTTTAATTTGTTGGGACAATAAACAAACTTTAAAAGCATTTTTTACCTTACATTTTTTGTAGTTAGTACACTTTACGCTTTACGATTTGTAGGGCAGAGTAAAGGAGGTGTCTTCTACAGTTTTGCACCATATATATATATATATATATATATATATATTATATAGATTAATAAGCAATATTGAATGTTATTGTGATTTCTGTGGATTAGGAAAATGAAACTATTTGTCATGGCTCTTATATTTGATCTTGTATATATTTCACAACTGTAAATATTAATTTCTGTAAATTCAAATTTGAGTCTTTACTAATATATGTGTAACAAAAATAATTCCCCCCTTTGGATTATTAAAGTATTTCCTATTCTCATTTACACAGACAGAGGGCTCACCGTGAAACCTCACCAGTTCACTAAAACTCAATTATGATGAAAATAGAAAACAAAATTATTACAGGCTCAATTTGTTTTAAATAAATAAATAAATAACAATTTGAATAAAGTGGGGAGAAAAAAGACAAAAGCTTATACATCATTTCAATACCTCTGATAATTGCATTACAAGTACGCCACTGACCCTTCGACGGCATAAACAATAAAGCATGTGTATAACTTTTACGTTTATGGCATAAAATATTATGAATAAAATAAAGTAAAATAAAATTCTCCTGTTATTTTGCATGGGATCTTTGGACTTTTATTGTGAAGTCCAAGCGGAAGTTTGTGTCGCTCCATGTTTACGGAAAACAGGTCATGGATTTAACCTGCTCTGCACGTCTTCAGTAGCTAAATTAACATTTTTAAATGTTTTTATTGGACTTTTGTCTTTTGTTTTAGTCTCTTGTTGTAGATAGTTGCATTGTTCATCATGTGGGACCATGAGATCAGAGCCATGGCCTCCACTCACGCCATCATCGCCGCCTCGGTGTTCATGGCGACCGTGCTACCTGCGGCGCTGGTGCCGGGCTTCTCGGTGTACGGCGCCCACCTGCTGTGGCTCTACTCGGTGTCCGGGGCGGTCACCGCCGTTAGTGTCGCCGTCTTCTGGTTGCTCGGCATCACACCGCCCACCAAGAAGCACACGGTGGGATACAAGGTGATTACTTACATTTATACTTTCATTGTGTCCCAGTGGTGCAAAGTAACGAAGTACATTTACTCCAGTACTGCACGTAAATACACTGTTACTACTTTACTTAATTATAATTGTATTTTATGCTAGTTTAGACTTTTACTCCTCTACATTTATGAGGTAATAGTGTACTTTTTACTTCACTACATATTTGGCAACTTCAGTAACTAGTTTGAACAGATTCAGATTATGAATACAAAATATTATCAACAAATAAAATAGCGTGTTATAGATTCAGATACACACCACAGCAGTATACTGTATAGAGTAATTAAAATAAGCCATACCTTTATCAGCTGCATCATAAATATTCTATTTGATGTTTATAATGTTCATTTATTTCTGCACTTTAAGGGATTTTACTGTCAATTTCGTTGTTCTGGTACAATGACAATTAAGACAAATCAATTCAGTATTTACAATAATCTGTTATAATCCAACACTTTCTTATTCTGAAGAAGACAATTCTACATAAGTACTTTTATTTATTGTACTTTAAGTAGATTTCTGCTTATACCTTTGTACTTTTATTAAAGTAACATTTTGAATGCAGGGCTTTTACTAGTATTTCTTCAGTGTGGTTACTGCAACTTTTATTTAAGTTAAAGCTCCATAGTACTTCTTCCACCCCTGGTTAAAGGTTCATGGACGTACATCTGTGACATCGCATTTTGACATTTTAAAAAGCCATTATGTATCTGAATATTTTTTGTCCACTGAAGTTAACTCTTGAATTTTTCAACAACTAATTTTCACCTTTATAATTTAAAAGATCTTTTAAAAATCAGCATACCAAATTTAAAATTTAATTTAATTTGAACAAGTTTGAATATTTTAGCTGAATTTTAAACGTTGTATTTTTGCATCTGGTACATAGAACTTTAGTTAAATAGTTGCATTTTTAATCTGGATGTGTGAACATTTAAAAAACTAAGTTAAAAAGAAGTTGAATTTTAAGAATTCATAGGCAACAAACTCTGATACATAATTCCAAAGCACAAAAATTCAGTGCTAAAAATTAAATGGCTTTTTAAAATAAAAATTTGACGACATGTTTACTTCCATAAAAGTCCCCTATAATGCTAATTTTCAGGTTCAAACTTCAAATTCTGTTGGTCCACTACAACACGTTTACACGCTTAAATGTTTAGGCATAAACATTATCTCTCTCCGTGTCTCTTCGCAGCTGTCGAGGTTGTTTCGCTCCTGTCTGTACTTCTTCCTGTCGTGCCTGTTCTTCCACTCTGTGGTCGTTCTCTATGGGGCTCCGCTGATTGAGTGAGTAGCTGCTGATGCTCTTGTGCTGCATGTGGGGGTGTCGCAATTTCAATTTTAACTTAAAATTGATTGAATTGAGCTTTCAACTTCAGTCATCAAACTAAAAAGCGGGATCGGCGATTGCCCCAAAATGATTTACGTGTTGTTTAATAGTGTGGTACGTTCCGAAAAGATATGGCAGCCATATCACACTTAAAACCATGAAGACTATCTGTTTAAAGATTGAAAGGGCATAAAACCAACAATGTGCTGATCTTTAAGAATCAAGACCACATAGTTTTACAAAGTTAAGATCGGAAATTGAGTAAAATGTGACCTTAAAAGTCTGATCAAAGTTTGGAGAATCGTGACACCCCTAGCTGTATAGTGTGGAGAGATGTAAAACAGATTTAAAACATACACAGGGTAGTAAAGAAGGACTTGTTTGCTGTTCATTTACAGAGTTAATCACCACAATAGTAAGTCAGGCAACTTGAAATGTATCACCAATAGTAACGGTTAAAAATAAGTGAATAAACGCAGCTTTTACTGAGTATTTTCACACATTGAAATGTTTTTTTCCTGACATGTTTTTGTTTTGGCTAAGTTTTAAACCCTGTATTTATTAATTCCTAAAAATGACTGTTTGCTTTGCCTTTGCTGTATCGACTCAGGTTCTGTTTGTGTCACTAAACCTCTGTTGTGCTAGACACGGCCGTCGGCGTCACCCTGAGTGTTTAATCTCTCATCTGTGTTTCAGATTCGCCTTGGAGACATTCTCCCTAGCTGTGCTGCTGACCTCTCTAACCACCCTGAGGTGTCTCTGTGTCCTCGGCCCTAACGTCCAGGCCTGGATACGAGTGTTCAGCCGGCACGGGTTAGCCTCAAATATGCTTTTCTTTTTTCCCCTGCTCCCTGTCCTTCTGTCGAGTGTTTCATGTGCTCATCATGTGTCTCCAATATACTAACTGTTGTTGCTTTGCTCTGTCTCTGTCTGCAGAGCTATGTCTGTGTGGGACACCGGCCTCCAGATTACAGTGGCCTGCACAGTAGTAGGAGCCTGGGTGGGAGCCTTTCCTATACCTCTGGACTGGGACAGGCCTTGGCAGGTCAGCACACAGTAGAAATCCTCTTAACTAATGCACATGCTGAATCTTTATCCTCCTATTGGGCCTCATGCAAGAACAATCCTATCCAATCTTATGTAAATCTCGTAAAGTGTCGGATTCGTCAAACTCTCTTAGGGCGCACTCACACTGTCCGTCTGTACCGTGCCCCGTGCTTTAGGGTACCTGTCCTCCAGGCCCGTTTGTACTCACACTACTTGGGCCTTGCGCAAATGCTTCTTGCCTGCCTATACGTCATCACGCCGTAACACGTCATACGCAGTGATTGACGTCATCGCGATGCGTCGCTTTGTTTACAATTGTTTCCATAGACCTCTGAGTTTTTGTGCGTCTTGTCGACTGTTTTTGAATCTTTTCATCGACCAAATCTGCAGTAAACACTCCACCTCCACATCACACCAACATGAACCTTTCACCGCCATTGTTTTAAATGTCTGTGCATGGTCCCTCCTTCTTTTTTTCTATGTCCGAACAGGCGCACATAAAATGACGTCAGAACCGCCGTAGGCCTCGTGCTTGAACACGTGCGCACGCTTGTGCTATTACGTGCAAATGCGCTTTACAAAAGCCCACCTCTCCCAAACGGTCCGTGGCCGGCAACCGTACTGCAGGTAGGCGCGGTACGGTTGCACTCACACTGGTCAAATGAACTAGACTTTACCCGTGAAACCTGTTTGGGCACGGTACGGATGGACAGTGTGAGTGCGCCCTTAATTGCACAACTTTATCGTATATTTTATTGTTTCAGCTTGATTTGTGCTTCCTGCTGGTTATGAGGAAGTGTAATATTGTTAATGTTGTTGTTGTTAATAATCGTTGCCCCTAAAACTGCCATGTAAGGCTTCCTGTTCCTCTCCGTTTGTGGGAAAGTTTCATTCACAAAAAAAGTAGAAAACTTTCACAGAAAAAATCTTAATACATTTACAACAATGTGACATGCATACAAAATAATGTACGACTGCATTTACTATCACCACTGACACGACAACCACATAATAAGTGGCAATTTTTAAATTTAACAGGAGAGGAAAGCAGAAAAAAATCTATTTATCTCACAGAATTTTTTGTAATTTCAATTTTTTTTTGCTGGTGAACTACTGGACAATTATAGCTCTTCATGCCTCCAAAATTATTCACATAAAACAAGCTGACATGTGTTTAATTACACTGGTCATATCCCTTAGACAGATGCAAATTTTACAAGTAGACAGAGCTTTTAAGCGGTCAAGTCTTATACGTTCAGACCTACAATTTTCCTTTGTTGAACCCAGTTTTTATTTTTACATTGAACAATATAAAATACAATCTCCACAAGTCTGAAATAGCAAAGCACTAACCATTAAATCATTCTCTTAATTTACCTAATTCAATTTTACAAAAGGAAAAAGATTGTAATTGCAAAGGGAGTTCTGGGCGAAGGAAATGCAAATTAGAGGTAGATAGCGGTAATTGGAGTCTAAATGACGTTGCTGTACTGCTGTTTCTTCCCTCTTTAAATTAACAGAACATTACAAGCAGAGACATTGTGGTGAAAAAAGGATGAATTTATCTGTTCGTTCATATCATCTCGATCTATCAGTGCAACCATCAGACTGAATTGTCTCGCATTTTGTAGGTTTGGCCTGTTTCCTGCAGTCTGGGTGCTATGATCGGCTTCTTGACCGGGCTTGTGGCAGCTCCCGTGTGGATCCACTATCATCGCAAACAGCTCACATATAAGTGCAAGTGATGGACAGACACATGCGTTTCTGTGATTGTGACCAACAAGGGTATTCCTGCTGTATAACTACGACTGATTATTTATTGGGAACATTCACTCAGTTTGCTGCCTGCTGGAAAGATGATTTTGTATAAAAAGGAAAAAAAAAACAAGACGGTATGTCTTGTTTTTTTTTTATGTATGTATGTTTAATGTTCCTGAAGTTTTTTAATTGAATAAAAAATTGCTTCTTTGATTAAAAAATGTGGAGTTTATAACGGAAACGTCCTCAACATTAGTGATGTGAATGAATAATCTATAAATACTTGAACCTGTAGGTGGCGCTGTTGAATCACCGTGTGTGTGTGTGTGTGTGTGTGTGTGTGTGTGTGTGTGTGTGTGTGTGTGTGTGTGTGTGTGTGTGTGTGTGTGTGTGTGTGTGTGTGTGTGTGTGTGTGTGTGTGTGTGTGTGTGTGTGTGTGTGTGTGTGTGTGTGTGTGTGTGTGTGTGTGTGTGTGTGTGTGTGTGTGTGTGTGTGTGTGTGTGTGTGTGTGTGTGTGTGTGTGTGTGAAATCAAGCCTCGCACTAATTTGCAAAGTAATACAGAGTAATGATTGTTGCGGTTGGGTGGTCATTTATCAAGAGTCATGAGGGGAAGTTAGAAAGTTAAAGACATAGTGTAAACTCACTGCAGAGTCACTGCACACACACACACACACACACACGGACGCCTGTTCTGCACCTGAGAGCTGACTACTGATAAATACTGTTCTTTTTTAAACAGCTATTAATCTTGCTCCAACTCCGTTTCGACACCCTCCTCCCTCTCCAGCTCGTTCTCATTCCAGCTTTTCACATCCCCAGGCAACCATACTGATTCACTTTCATTTAAGGGACATTCATTTCCCTCCTTCGCCCACACCTCTTGTTCTCCATCGTAGCCTAGTAACCGCAATGAAACTTACATTTTCTGCATGGCGGCGTCAGCTTGTGAAGTCAATTGCAGACAGTGTAGACATTTGTAATATAGTACAACTTAATTATGTGGGAGAAGAAGAAACTACATTAGAGTCATCTTTGCGGTGTGGGTGGGATCGGTGGACAGTTTTTAGAACAGAGTCAGGGGCAGAGGTGTCCGTTCGCCCTGCGTTTGAACTCTTACATAAGGTAGTTGCCAAGGAAAGACGGGAAAAAATAGCCTGAGGGGAAAGTGCAATTTGAAAAACCCCATAAGGAGAGAGCAAAGCCTTTAAGTACCCTGCATACACTTTTGACACCAATCAGAACACCTTTTTCATGCCTCAGTCTCTCCATCCATCTGTCTGATGAAATTCAATTTGACCTCATGCTGTCACCTCGATTACCCTTGTTCACTTTCCTATTCTCCACCTCCTGATGCGTTACCCGTGGAGAGCAAATACAGCAGGCAAGTAGGTACATTTGGTGAGCAAAGGGTGTGATCTAATCGATTTCACCTCCAACCTCCTTCGAATGGGGAAAGCTACAATGATTCGTATGTGTCACCACATCTGGTGATTGTTGCTTAGTGTCTCATTTTGAAAGCGTAAAATCCAAAAGTCTTTCCCATGTTTGTCGTGAAATGAATATTCCTAGTGCCTAAATGACCCCTCCCACCTGACAACAAGAACAAAACACTGTCTCTCTTAATTAAATAACCATGCTACTAGTGAGTGTAGAGTGTATGAACATTTAAAATACATAAACACACAAATAATTCTGAATAAATTAGATAAAGACAAAATACTTAAAGGTCTCATATTGTAAACAATTAGCTTTCCATTCCAGCATTTTTCTATTGTAAAGCAGGTCATTTCAATAGCAAGTGCTAAAGTATCATAAAATCCACAGAGAAATGAACACACACACATCCCGTATTCAGAAACTGGAGGGCAGTTTGTGGTGCAGCCAGCAGCAAAAAACAACATTTTACAGGAAAACAATGAACATCAATTCAACAACAAACAAACAAACAAAGTGCAACAGTGCCTCACTGGATAAAAACTGGATCAAAATAAGTAGTTAAAGTGACCACAGTGCTATTAATTGTTAAGAAGGCCAACAGCCAATAGGACTTCTGTATGAGTTTGATGTTACAACTATACTATATAGTATACATAGGTGGAACGTGCTGCTGCTGTGCCGTTACAGTCATTCCCCGACTGCAATGACGGTGCAGAGACTCAAGAGTGCAGATGTGGAAAACCCAGAAACGTTGACCAGTCAGAGCAGACTGGACTTTTTCAGGAGGGGTCTTAAAGAGACCCAATTATGCTTTTGTTGTTGTTGTTTTTCTCTCCTTTAGTATGTTATATAGTTTGTTTTGCTATGATATTGCTATTCCACGCCAATCTGAGTTTCCTCCATTTTCCCCTCTGCTGGCATTTATCTTTACCTTCCTGAAACGCTTCGATAGCGTTTTCACGTTTACTTCCGTGAATATACTACGTCATTCCTTGTGCCAGAATGCCCGGCTGCACGCCCTCAAACAGACAGGCCCTGACCTGAGCAGAGAGACTAGCGCTTAGCCACCAGGACCTGTCAGCTACCTACCCTGTTGTCTTCTGCAAGAACCAACAGAAACGCCGTCAAGTACTCCCATCAACAGAGGAGGTGGAGACCCAGTGGATTAACTTTATTTTGATTTTTTGCCAGAAATGTCCTCACAATGACCGCAAACTTCCCAACAACAGTAATTTTAGCTCAGGATGTATCTGTAACTGTTACCGGCTGTCTGGGACCAAACCTGCTTCAACCCTGGAAGCTGTAAATTCGGCCACTTTTATGCTGTTTTGGTGTTTATTTTGCGGTTTAACCTGTTAAAGCAAATGTTAGCATGTTTTGCGGCTAGCTTTCAGAGTGTGCACCGGTGTTTTCAGAGGTAACTGATTCCATATATGGTCAGGGGCGTAACATTTCCGACACAAGTGTTGACCCATCGACATGACCCCATTGCTGCTGCACCTCACACAGAGGTGGTGCAGCAGCAGCAATATGAGAAATATAATGTGTGTTTTAAAGATCAAAGCATGTAAAACTGTTGTAGCTGACCCAAAAATACACATATGACCCTGTAAACTAACATAATAGAGCCTCTTTAAAGAGACAGGCACTAAAAGGAGCGTTTCAGACAGAGGGAGAATACAGGTTTATTCAGACAGAGTATGAGAGAAATAATTCATTTTTTAAACATTAAAGCATGAAAACATTTTCTAACAGAACCCCAACATACAAGTATGATCCTGAAAATTATATGGGAACTTTATTACAATTAAAAATAGATAAATAAAATATGAGAAGGGGGGATAAGTCAAGTGAAATTCTATAAAAGAAAAAAATCCATTATCTCATCTCATCTTCACCCTCTTATCCGGGGTCGGGTCTCGGGGGCAGCAGCTTTAGCAGGGGACCCCAAACTTCCCTTTCCCGGGCCACATTAACCAGCTCTAACTGGGGGATCCCGAGGCGTTCCCAGGCCAGTGTGGAGATATAATCTCTCCACCTAGTCCTGGGTCTTCCCCGAGGCCTCCTCCCAGCTGGCCGTGCCTGGAACACCTCCCTAGGGAGGCGCCCAGGGGGCATCCTTACCAGATGCCCGAACCACCTCAACTGGCTCCTTTCAACGCAAAGGAGCAGCGGCTCTACTCCGAGTTCCTCACGGATGCTGAACTTCTCACCCTCTCTCTAAGGGAGACTCCAGCCACCCTCCTGAGAAAACCCATTTCGGCCGCTTGTACTCCATTAATGAAACAAATTTGCAGAGCTGCCTTCAACTGAAAATCTCATCTTTTCTTGCGTCAGAAGGTTTAATTATTGTCTGACACACCAAAAGAAGAAGAGGAGCTCGATTATGCATGAATTTAAAAACACACACCAAAACCATCCGGACAATTTGCTTTATTACTTTACATTACTTTAATAGAGAGTATATCCCCAAAGCAATTTCAGTCAAAAGCAACTGGACTTGGTTATTTGTCTAGGAAGACAATTTCACCTGTCATCCAAAAGGCTTTGGGGATAACGACGACCTGGACAAATGTGAACATTCACAGGCTAATAGAGAGTGCAGTTTCTTACAAACGTAGAGGGGCATCAAGCCCAGCAGCAGTGACAGGCTCAGGAGCAGTGAGGACCTCATGACTCTGTAGGAAGAAAGACAGATTCATATAGGGAGGAATTAAAAAAAGTTAAAAATGACATTGATAGTCAGAAATAAGCACTCCAGTGGAACCCTTAATTTTGAGGAGTCAACTGAGAGGTAGCCTGTCATTTCAGTGTGTGGACTAATGGACGCGTTTGTCCCTTGAGGTGTAATCGATGTACTAACTTTTGGGACTTAAATGGATCTGCTTTGTTCATGTGGAGTTGCTTTGTTCATGTGGTGTTGCTTTGTTCATGTGCTGTGGAATTGAGCATGGTCTAGCACATATTCCTTATTACACTCCTTATTCAATCTCAAAGACCTTTATTTATTCATTATTTGTTCTCAGGCTGTGCTATTTTGGCAAGGCATTGTGATGGGAGGTAATTTGTCACTCCCCGCCCCTCTTCTCTCCCCCAGCCTTTCTCCGCAGGCTGTCATGTGTCTGCAGAGTTGGGCATTCTGAATTAAGATGTTGTGGATCACCCAAAATGAAACCTGGCTCAATCGATATTTTTTAAGGGTAACACTGAACGAAATGCCTGCGCAAAAAGATTACTCAGGCTGCTGTGGAGACGGAGAATTAAACACCCAGCTCTGCGAAGTCTTCAGCTATCATCCTGGACAATCTGCAGATTCAGAGGTTCCCTCTTACGGCTCTTATTTTCTCAGTTTCCAGAGTTTTTAGTAAGCAAGTTTTGATTAATCCCCTGTACACTGCCAGCTCAACACAATCTGTCTGAGTCAGATATTTTTTCTCAGCAGTTGGTAGAGACCAAACTGCAGCGAGAAGCAGAAACAGGACACCAAATGAATGCTAATGCTGCTCCATGTCTGCTTGATTTTTTTTTTAACACCTCGTTGCCACAGTTTTAAAAAATAAGGCAGGAAAAGTAATAAACAGAAATATATGAACAATTAATAAATGATCTGCCACAAAATGTATTACAGACACTCATGATCCCCAACTGGACTCACTTCAGTAATCCCCTGACTTTGCATCCAGCACCATAAACCGCAAACATTTAAATGAGTCCATTGTTTTGGATTATGACTTTATGACAAAATAATGCAAAACTAATGATATTCCCATCAGACTCAGCTGTACTTTGTGTTACCTGTGCTGGATCTAGATAGACAGACATAGATAGACAGACAGATACACATACTTGCTTGTACAGTTTATACCGTAGAGACACAAATATAAAAGCAGAATAAACTAAATCATCAGCAGTTGAGTGATACTAGCCCACAACAGAGACGTGTCACTATAACAGAATGTGTTGAAAACAATGCAAGGATAATTATAACATTGGATAATTTAGATACAAATTGAAGATAAATAAGTGAACGAATACAAATGCAGAAAGAAATGCATATTTCCAAAATCTCCCCTTTTGAACCTCACTCAAACACAGAAACAAGAATATTGAAGCAAAGTGTAAAGTGGCTTTCTACGAAATGTAGCCAAAAAGAAATAAAACTGAGGAAAAGGACTCAATCCTAGCTCACATGTGGAAATCAGTGTGCCTCCATCTCACTGTTTTGTTTAAACGCATCCGTGCCCCTCTTGAGGACCCGTTTCCGTCCGTCTTCTTACCCATTTTTATTGCATTCTTTCATCTCGGCCCCTCTCATCTTGATGAGGAGGCACTGCAGTCCCAGAGTCTCATTTTCTGTCCAATCATCACTGCTGTCTGGGTCTAGTAATATCTTACAGTTTTCTAAAGTTGTAATAAAATGTAAAGTTCTGGGCAGAAGACAGACTGCAAACCTGTGACCTTCACTATATAACAGTGCACTTTCATCCAGAATTGTTGGATTATGGGGCATTGTGCATGTACTAGTGTACCTGATCTCCCCCATACGATTTATCGTTTAATCTATTTTAAATGTTCGGTTAGGGTCAGAAAATCCCCAAAATATTTTTCATTAAACAAGGCATCATCTATAGCAACAGGGTCAATCTCGTCTTCTCTGTTAGTTTAAGACTTCTCCTTATTCCTTAGTAAGTTGTTTTCAGCATCTTTGTAAAGAGGTTTTAAGAGGACACTCTCAGCTAGGAGCTTTTGTGCTATTGAGGAGTCCTATAGAAGAAGAAGAAGAAGAAGAAGAAGAATTACTTTATTTTTATCCCACACGGGGAAATTCAATAGTGGTATTTCAATATTTCAATAGTGGTAATTCATATAGTGGTAAGATAAAAAATGTTTGGAGAATATGGACCTTGGAGTATTTAGCAAAGCGTTTAAGCGCTAAAAGCAGCTCCAATAAGAAAAGAAGCCATCTATGTAAAAGTAGAGAAACCACCGCTAAACAGAGGAGGAGCGCTGAGACACCACTTATCTCCAATTTACAATGCTGCCCTTTCATCCCTTCCCAGGAGATTCAACAATCTAACCTCAAAGAACAACTGTTCACAAATGGCCTCCTGTGACTCCAACGACTGTCGTTCAGACTCAATGGAGCACTAACGAAGTCGAAACCAACTGCCCACCAACGACTGCCACTCTAATGACGGGCGTTGGCACTTGGAGCACAAAGGGTTTCAGTGACATCATCGGCCTTGTGAGAGGTTAAATACCTGGATCTCACACCAGTTAGTTGGACCAGTCCCAGCCTGGTCAGATGCGTACATGAACTGATGAAGCCTCTTGGATGAAAGGTGAAACGTCTTCCTAGACAAATAACCAAGTCCAGTTGTTTTTGACTGAAATTGCTTTGAGGTGAATTGATGACTCTAAAATTGCCCGTAGGTGTGAATGGTTGTCTGTCTCTGTTTGTTTCTATGTGCCCTGCGATAGACTGGCGTCCTGTCCAGGGTGTACCCCGCCTCACACCCGATGTCAGCTGGGATCGGCTCCAGCACCTCGCGACCCCGACCCCGGGATAAGCGGTTGAAGATGAATGAATGAATGATAACGATGACCTGGACAAATGAGAACATTCACGAGCTTAGCTCCAAAAAGAGGACTCCTAAGTCACGAGTCGAGAGCAAATGTAGAAACCTTTTAATGATAGTGGCAAAGACACATTTAGTATATCCAGGCCCATTTCCCAAGCTTTTTTTCTTCTTTTGTAGTTATTCGTTCCTTTCATGCACAAGTCCAGTTTGGTTTTCATTTGCACCTCTCACTATCAGCCAGTGCAGTCTGATCATTTCAAAGCTTCTTAGATGGATAGCCACTAGGCTAATTGTTAATTAACAAGCCAGAGAATTAAGAGGCTGATAATTAGCTGCACATATACTTGACTAGTCAGGAGCCTATTAGTACTCCTTGTCTCATGTTAATTTGGTGACACTTAGCCTACAGTTGACCACGACTGTGCAATATTTCTACACAAAGACATGCCTTTTAGATTCATTTGAAAGCTGGAATATTATAACAGATATACTGGCTTTAAATCGATCTGTTACAAGAGCGGGGCGGTAAAACAGGACAGACGAGTGCCTCTTACTGCAAGATCGGTTTCCTTGCGTTCTCACTTGGCACTGCTGAGGAGAATGGGAGTAGGGATGACTTTTTTCAATTTTCTCCAGATAAATCACACCCATCCTCCACATCACAACCTCCTCACACTCTCATCCTCCCCTCTCCTCACACCCGACTTGCTTCCTGTGTTTTGTCTCTCCCTTTGCCCCAGTTTCCTGTCTTAACACCCACTCCCCCCCCCCCAGTACGTGCCTCATTAATTGTTGGAATGGTGTGGACTGATGGGAAAACATGAGGTTGCATAGATGTCAGGTCTAAGCGTCCTCAATGCATTCTGGGTGCTTTCACACCTGCACTTAAGGCTGTCCACTTGTGATCTGATCACCAAGGACAGAACCAGTCTGAACAGGATCTAAGAGTGATAACAAAAGGACGTATTGTTACAGAGGGACATTCGAGTAGGCTGTATGATGCAAGAGGGCTCGGAGAGACAGAGGGGTGGAATTAAGGGGATGCTGACCGATTTCTTGATGAAAAGCAGGTCTGAGGTTTATTATCAAAACAAGATATTAGGTGCACCTCATAAGTTCATTAGTGCATATAATGATGATGAAAAGGCCTCAGTGGGAGGACTGTGACTGAATACATTAGAGAGGTGGATGTAAAAGGCACAAGTGAGCAAGAGATCCCTTGTTAAAACGGCACAAACACAGGTTTCGTTCACACATTTTGCTTCTGAAATTCAAGGACTTTGCACGGGGAGGTTTCTCAGAGTACTTCCCAATCTGAGTGTCAGTACCAGGTTGCATAAAAACACTTTTTTTAAAGGTTGCCCTTAAAACTTCATCTAAGGATGCCATGTCTAAAATCACCATTCCTTAGGATGCTGGACGGGAAAACCCTTATATCTCTTGAAGTCTTTGGTTTCAGCTACTTAAAGGGATAGTTTGGGATTTTAGTGCGGTTTCATCTGGTGTTTTAGAGTAACACACTCTTCAAACAATGGTGTCTAAGTTATTAATGAACCATAATCATTATTTTACCGCAGGTCAAATTCTTCATTTTTAAATCCGTGCTATCATAAATTATCCATCATAGATTTTCCTCAGGGCCTCGAGTATTGATGCCTTTACAAACGGAGGTCCAGAGTCGTATTGACAGAATTATGTTTCATGCCTTAATAAATACAACTCTTGTTTTTTTCATCTACAAACAATAAACAAAGGTTTTTGAGGCCCTTTAGAATATTGTATACTATTGTATCTCATTGAAGTGTTTTTTGCATCTTTGTGATGGTTGTGCATCTCTTTGTAATAATTTTAGTTCTCTTTTTAGGTGTTTTGTATCTCTTTGTTGGCATTTGGGATCCTTTATAGTGGTTTCTGTAAGTTTTGGGGTTTTTATGTCTATTTACAGTAATTTAGCTTCGCTTTCTGGTGGTTTTGAAATCTCTGTAGTCATTTTGTGTCTCTTTGTAGTCATTCTGGGTCCTTTGTAGTCGTTTTATGTATAATATTTGATTGTTTTGTTTCTATTTTCAGTAATTTAGCGTTTCTTTGCAGCCATTTTGCAACACTGTGGTAATGATGTGTCATTTGTTGTGGTTTTGTGTATGTTTCTGGTAATTTTGTATCATTTTGAGTTCTTTTCAGCAACATTTAGTGAGTCAGGGCCACTGGGCCCCCGGTAGGCATGTTCAGTCATCCTTCCAGTAACACACTGTTTAAAAAAATGTAAATAATGACAAGCTTAATGTTTGGAGGGTGGAATACAGAGCAGAACAAACACACCCGTCCTCAAGACTGCACTGCACACGTATGTACTGTACAACGTGCACATGCTTTGTGCTACCTGATTACCAGAGGTAGATCTCGTTGTGAGGACTGCACTAATCAGTTGAAGCAGCGGAGGCCACCTCTGGTGTTCTCAGAGCATCATGTGACCATGGCACAGCACTGCACAATCAATACAAACACACAGAAGCCCAGCATGAGTATACAATACTGTACCGTACACACCAAATCAGGGGCCAAGGTAGTTGTTAAGTGTATGGTTTGGTCAGGATATGTGGTAAAAGCAGCTCACTGCATGATACCTGGTAATGATGGCTTTTAAACACCTTTCCAATAATAAACTGGAAAAAAAGGTTTGGTCAGATATCTCCAGGTCACAGACGGCTTTAGTAAATAATAAACCAAACTGAGGAAAATGAACCTTACAAAAGACAAACCCACATTATCACGAATATCCAAGAGACTACAAAACTTCACGGAGAGAATCAGGAGAAATCTGAGGATGATACACGAGATAGGGGAGTGTTATATTCTTGAAGTCCAATTTTGAGATACTTACTATACTTGATCTTATTACTTTTACTACTTCACTTGAGTATTTTTATTTTTATACTACACCACATTTCAGAGGCAAATATTGTACCTTCTTACTCCACTAAATGTATTTCACAACTTTAGATACTTTCGGATTTAGAATAATAGAAATGATAAAAATCAACAATTCAGTTATAATGTGTCATTGTGGATTCCATCCTAAAGTGATGTGCACATAAATTGACGTCCATATAACATTATTCTGAAAGGGCCATTATTTGATGCTAATACTTTTGTACTTTACGAAGTTTTACTTAGTAATAAATTACACCTCAACTATATTCATGGTAAAAGTTTTTGCATACTAACATCTAAATGTTCACCTTCTGCTACCCTAGAGCTTAGTCAGGCGTGTTTTAATATGATGGATGAGTTATTTCAAATCACATTACATATAATATTTTTATGTTTGACAGCAAGAGAGGGATTGATTTTTTTAACACAAATGTAGTGAGTAGAGATAAATCAACAGGTTTAAAACATAGAAATCTTTCATTTCATTATAACGACATCATATACGTGCCTTTTTAAGTTGTCATGTCATCAAAAAACCCTGTTGCACAAGTATGTCGCCTATGTCAACCGATCTTTGTCCCGGAAAATACCAATAAAAATAAAGCTACATAAGACAAAAAACATACACATCAAAGCAAAAGAGACAACGCAGAGACTAGCATCAGTGTTTGAGCAGCTTGACGCGGGGCTGCCAACATGTCCGTCTGAAACAACCTCCCTTCCTCTTCCTCCGAACTCGGCGAGAAGCATCTGACATCACACCAGAGCCCCCACACATAAATACCGCATGAGCCAGTACTTAAGCCAAGTGAGCAGCAGCTATGTTCCAGACGGGGTGTCTGCATCATGCTTGCTCTCTCTCTCTCTCTTGCACACACACATGCTCATCACTGCACTACCACACGCCTGTCGAGAGCTGTGAGCGTAGAAAAACTATCTTTACATGTCCGCTTCTATTTTGGCATTCGTAAGATTTTCTCTACCGCAGACACAGTTTCATACATGATGTCCGTGCATCTGTCTTTTTCTTGGCAACAACCTCTGCGACAGTGAGTGCTATTTTATTTGACGTATAATTAAAGATGTAAAGATAAAGGCAAGACGACTTAAATTCAGGGCTTGTTTTAATTTGTTTCCCCATAAACTGTATTAACTTAGACATTTGTTTTACAAATTATACACATTATTATAGTGAACGTTGAGTGTGATGTTCTGACAGTGATTAGAGTCCCAAGAGGTGGCATGGCGAGGGCAGATGGAGGCTGGGAATGTTAGGTGGAGAAATTACAGCAGCGTCCTGTCAAGAGGTGTTTCAGAGAGGTCCTCGTTTTTCCGTTAGGTCACTTATTGTTGGGCTGAGCTGCGAAGTACAGAGCCACCAGACAGTAGAGAGCGCCTCCTACAGTGAGAGCCATGGTGGTGCGGTACAGTAGTCTGTCGGGGACTCCGCGCTTCAAATGAATGGGGATACCGTCCGACGTCTGGGAGCAGATGAAACAAGAAGGGGGCGGGTGGAGAGGCAGGGAGAGTTGGAGGAAGAAAAAAAGGAGGACAATATGAAAATTCAATAATGAAGATGTCACAGAGTACAGTATTTTCAGATAGGCCTTGACATATTCTAATTATTTTAGTCAGAACACTCATTTATAACATTAAAAGCATCCAGTCTCAAACCAGTTCTGTGCTTCTCGAGTTAAATGACAGTTTAATTATAAGAAACAAAAAGTTGTTCAATTTGTAATTTGAGTTTCAACAAGTTTCAAGTTTCTTGCAGCAGGCATTAATGTGATTTCCATTGGTTTAAGTGATTGCTCTGCCCAACTTTATAGTTTTTATCTCACTGCGTCTCGTGTGATGAATACTGAAGCAGGGGGGAAATTAAGTGAAAGTAAAAAACTAACAAATGTGAACCCATTAAGGGCGCACTCACACTGTCCATATGTACCGTGCCCCGTGCTTTAGAGTACTTGCCCCCCCATCATTCTGGGGACTTCTTTGAGTTAACAAAAGCTGCATCAGTGACTAGGTTTACATGCACAAAACATTCTATTTTTATCCTTACTCCGTAAAAGTCAATATTTCTACTAGGCACTTTACATGGCTAATTAAAATGAATATTCCACTAGTATTCCTGTTTACATGCAGCAATGCATACTGATGGAAAATGTTTTGTTCCTTCAGTGGCCGGCTTGTTTGATCGTGTAAATGCAGCCTACCTCTTTCATTCCTTTTACCACCTTTTTAGAAACATTAATAATACCTAAATAATATCGGCATAATTCACATGTATTAATCGGGAAATGCTTTATTCAGTAAAATGCCTTATTGGTTATATCAAAAAATGGAAAATGCTGTTTCAGAATATGGTCATATTCAGTAAAATAGTGGAATATTAGTATTAGTGTGCTTGTAAACGTAGTCAGCGTGTGGTGGAAGTAAATTTTCTCCTTGTCATCATGAGTAAGACTATTTCAGTTGAAGATGTTCATTACCTGGAATAGCCTCTGGAAGTCAGGAACCCTGTTTGTTCCCATGTACTCCACCATGGTCCCGGCCTCCGACACCACCTTCGTGGGTGTGGAAAAGATCATGGCTGGGGACGTGGCTGGCACGCTTGGCCTCAGCCCCTGAACAAAAACAACCAACTGGTTAATGCACAGTTCTATCCAATGCCATTAGTACACATGCATAAAAACATTTTTTTTCTATGATTTCTTAGCGGATAAATGCAATGGACATCAGAAACAATGATATCCTATGAAAGGTGTAAATCCAACTGAAGCTTAGATTAAATGTATCACGTCTTTGTGTTCAGATTTCAGAGGTTTAAGATTTTTTGACAGTAAAAATGAAGTAAAGTCAACGGGAAACAGCTCATTAATACAGAAAACAACTATGTTGAGAACGACAAACGGCCATGTACTCTTTGTAGGAACTGCACTGACCTCAACAATGATGCCTGAAACAAGTGATTACATGAGTACATGATTCATCTCATTTCACAACTTGTCAGACTCTTTAAGTGCCTTTTCAGTTTATTCAAGTTATTCAAGTAGCAGTTTAACACTGTCAGCTTAATTTTGTCTAAAAAAAAATTGTTCTATGCTATATCAGTAGACCTTTTTACACACTCCATAGGCATTTTCAGACAATTTTGCGTAAGGGCCAAAAAAATAAGGCATTTTCCACACAAATTCGTAAGTGTGATTTGGACCTGTACCATAGCTATTTCGCTATATGAGTCAAGGGAAAATATCATTAACGTAATTAATTCACACTGTTGTTCTACTTTTTCCAGACAGCTCATTCTGTACATAAATAAACAAGGAGCACACTGTGGCGTTAATGAAGTAAGAGTATTCTTCCTTCATATCCTCTCACTTGGAGGAAGCTTCTCACCCACCTTGGGTTTGAAAATAACTGGGAGGCCCATTGCCTTGTTAGTGTGCGGAGGCAGATGGTGTGGGAGCAGGGAAATTAAATCTGACATGAAAATGCAGAGGCACTGAAAGCAGATTATTTTTACTTGCCATTTAAGAGAAGGCTTAACTTAAAGTGTTCCCAGCAGGAATCACCTTTGTGTGTTAAACCAGAAAAACAGAGACGATTCCCCATTTCTTCTGGTCGCTCTACCTGTATGACTTGTTATTACGGAGGGACCCATGCCGCGCTGTGCAAGATGCTGAGGACTAAAAAGCAAAATGCAAAGTAGAAGGAACAAAAATGCTGCCTTCAGGTGTCTAAACACATGCAGGTTAGATAAACTTAATTCATTGCCTGAAGGTGCGACTCCAATTGTGAACGTTGTGGTCTGTATTTTTTTATTTTTTTATGTTTTGACCGACTAACATCTTCTTCTTTTTTTTTTTAATCGACCCGCCTCCTTCCAAAATTGCTGTTTCATCAATTTCTGGCAAAGGCAAGATTTTCGATTACCCTATATCCAAGCTACAGCAATTTGGTTTGGCCCTTGGCTATGACTTTTAAGCGTTGTTCAGTGGTTTAGTAACTAAGGACTACAGTTTAGGGATGGGTTCTGATTTAACTTTGGATCCTGGATTCGTTAACCTTGGCAGCCAACAAATCCCTTATTGAATCTTTCGCAGTCTCTCTTAGGTCGTTTTTTTTGTCTCTTTCTGACACTACAAGCATCTGAGAAAACTGGAGATAAGTGGTGCAATGGTTCAACAAACCCATGCTTCGGTTTATATTGTGTTTTTTGTATTGTTCGGTTTTGCAACATAGTTTACAAGACCGACTGAACATGGCAAACTTGTGACTTGTGACTTGTACATGTATTCTGTGTTGCAGCACAAGACTGAAGATGCAACTGGTAACCTACCAATTGCATCTTATCCGCACACGATAAACAGGGGCCTGCTTCACTTAAGATTGAAAAAAACGTGCAGCTGTTGACAAAAATCTGTTATGGTCAAATAGTCAATCTATCACATTTTATAAACTGTGCTTTTAACTAGTTATTGTAGTGTAGTAAAAATTAAAAAGTAGCATGAAAGGGAATTAGAAAAGTGCAAATGCTGTACCTCAAGATTGGACAAAGTACTTTAGTTAAATTCTACCAAACACAATATTTATGTTACAGGATTAAATTACTTCCAAACAGTAGCTGGAGAGCTTGACGGCAGCCTGATCCACTATTATCATAAGCAATAAGAACGCTGCGGTGTAAAGAACAATGGAGATATAATAAAGGTCACATCTGGCAGATGCTCAGAGAACCCATTGATTTTCCAAATTGGCTGCAAAGTCGAATGAATGCGACATCCCCATAATAACCTTTCAAAATAAAGGTTAAATAAAGGTTGTGAGATAAGGAAGTGATGAAAAATGGTTATTTTTTCCAAAGAAATAATTGGCATTGCATCTTTATGGTTTTCAAACGTTAGATAATACACGTCTTATAATGATCAATTTATTCTGGCTTTTAAATGAAAATAGAAAGTTTGGTCTTCGACTGGAGGACTAAAAAGTAGAATTCGGGAACAATAATTTCATTATTTTGGCTAAATACTTTAAACATACATGTCGTTTCTTAAAACGATTCCTATTTTCGATGTATTTATAAATGAGATGAAACCAAATTAAAAATGTGTAAAAAGCCAAAAGCCCTACGTCTGTATGAATATCTATGTACCATATTTCCTGTCTGAATTCTTGTATTTTGACTGATTTTTTTACACCATTTTATTTTAGTATTTAATTTTATGCATTACTATTTAGCTTTGTCTAGTAATTTTCTTTTCTTTATTTGTTATTGATGTCACTCCTTCGGTCGTTTACATTACAGTATATTAGTAACAGTATAGTATATAACTTGTATCTTCCTGAATATTGACCGTGCAACAAGATAAAAATACAAGTTTAAAAAAGAAAGAAAATTTAATAAGAAATACAGATTACTTTATAAAAATACAGACTCATTTATAAAGAAGAAAGATGACTTTATGCGACACATACATTGAATGCGTCACCAGTCGGACGCCGTTCGCTGGCATTGGCAGTATCCGGACGGATCTGGTCTGCCGCAGTTTCCGGTCTTTTCGTGTCGCTTTTACTGGGTTATCGCCACCGAAGTGCAAGTAGAATTAATTTACACACTTCTAACAATCTACAAGTGAAGTTTCATATTTGTACATGGGCATTAATATGTCATATTAGTAAAATAAAGTGACACTGAGAGAAAGCAGTAAGAACGTTTGGGCGACGCTCAGCTCAGGTGGTGGTTTATATTATAAATGGAAATTAAGAAGACTTTACGGTATATTTAGGAGCTGTTAGTGCATGCCATTTTATTGTGAGGGACTGAAATATGGTCCTGGATGTTTTGACAACATTGGTGTTCATGTGGACGACCTGCAGCTCCCAGTGTTTACGGAGAGGAGATCGGGGTGTCCGACTTGGGCCGAGAGGAGCACACGGCTAATTCACCGGTGTTAGCTTCCTTTTGACCACTCTTGTAACTCAAAGATAATTTAGGCCGTTAAAACGATACATGGTTACAAAGATAAGAAGTTGGACTTTAGTTTAACACGATTAAATTAACTCTAAACATTACACTATAATTTATATTCGTAGGTTAAACAGAAAGTTTGATAGGATTTAGCCAAAAACTGTCCGACCGGCGACGCAGTTACGTTAATGTTTAGCTAACGTTACCGTGTAATAACCGGAAACTACCGTTATAACCTCTCTTTGCAGTTGTCAAGGAAACCACGCAACGTTTGGGAAATAAAACGCATATTGTACATGTATCTAACTACACTTGAGATCTTTAAATATGTTTCAAAGCCACGGCAGCTACACCGAAGACTAACGGTCCGACACAGTGATGTGGCGTGAAGGTCATCTCCACGGTTACCGACTCGCTCTCTCGCAGAAACAACCGGTTCCCGGTCTCACCTGAGGGCTGAAGGCGGCCGTGGGAGCGGACCCCGTCAGTTTCTGTGTAACGCCGCTGAACTTGTAGTACATTTTCCTGCTGAAGGACGGGGGAAAATGTCACCCACAACAAAAATCACCCGGCAAAGGGTCTTCCGGGTGCGACCGTCGAGGGAAAGTGACGTAGCAGTCAACCGTCTTTGACGCTGCCTGTTGAAAATTCAAGTGATTAAGTATTAGGCTTCTTACACCAAAGATAAGTTACATGACTTTTTAAAGACTTATAACTGTATAGCCCGTGTCTTAATTTCAGTTCTTTACTTGTGTTTATTTTTTACTTATTTATTGTCTTCTTTTTCTCTATGCCTTTGTATCTTATAAAGTATTCGTATTGATACTTTACACTGTCAGTTTATACCACCACTACATCACTTATTTTTGTGGTACTGTAACTTACTGCTGCTACACTTACACTGTCTCTTTATAGCACCACTACATCACTTATTTTTGTGGTACTGTAACTTACTGCTGCTACACTTACACTGTCTCTTTATACCACCACTACATCACTTTATTTATTTATTAATGGTACTGTAACTATCTGCTGCTACATTTCACTGTGGTTTACTGTTGCTTACTGTAACTTACTTCAGTACGAAATGCTGCTACACTCCACTGTGCCATACTGTCACTTAGTTCTGTAGGAAATGCTGCTACATTTTTAACATTTTTAACACTTATCACTTATCGCTCCTTATCACTTATTAGTTTGTACTTATTTCATTTCAATCTGCTGCTAAACTGCACGCTGCGTATTGTTGTATATTGTATATACCTACGCTTAACCACCATGTCTGTTGCACTCTGTCACACTTAGTTCATTGCTTAATTTATCTGATGTTAGCTTTATTTTGATTTGATTTATGTTTATGCTTATTGTTACTCTGATCCTTTTCCACCTTTGTATTGAAACTGTTGCAAAATAATTTCCCTCGGGATAAATAAAGCTTCTTGAATCTTGAATTGAATCTTGAATGTAATGTCATTATAATTTAATGTGTATTGTTTTCTGAAAGGGGAACTGACTGTCTTTACACACATATATAAATATACATATATACTATATTTGTCAAGTATGATGCCACACTGTTCTGGCTGTACTATATTTGTTCGAATTGCAAATAAAGAATTTAAAAAAAGAAAAGGAGTAGGCTTCGTTTTTACAGATGAAGATGAGGACGACATGGAAAATGATTCAATTCAATTCAGTTGTTTTTACAGTGCAGGTTTACCTCCTACTCTGCTCAGCCAAACAGCTGTGGCAGGTTACAGCTGCTGCAAGAAGAGACGCACAGTAGATAAATCATGGAGGGTCTTCATTTAAACGTTTGTGGGGTTTTTCATCAATGTGTTTCTGGAAAGTAGGCATTTCTATGAGGTTTAATGTAGATGATGATGATTAGATCATAAAATCACCTTAGCTGTGCTTGTTTCTACTATTCTGCTGTATTAACTGCCATAACATATAAGTCATATTCACATTACTATAGATTTTATTATAGTTACTGTTACGCTTTGGTTGCTCGCATCTCTGGAAATGTGTCTGTTTGTCTCTCTCTGTCCGTCTGTCCGTATTTTCTCTCTCTTTCTCTCTCCTTTTCTTCCTCCCCAACCGGTGCAGACAGATGTCCGTCCTCCACAGAGCTGGGTCTGTCTGACGTTGCTGTCTGTAATAGGGAAGGTTTTTGTTGCCACCGTACTCTACGGGGGAATTGTTGGGTCTATGTTTATCATAAATAAGTCATAGAGTGTGGTCTATACCTACTCTGTAAAGTGTCCTGAGAGAACTTTTGTTATGATTTGGCACTGCAATTAAAATTGAATTGAATTGAATTGAAAATAATTGACATCAATATACAACACAGCAGTCTTTGATTCAATATATTCACTTTACAACTCCGTCATATTTGTCCATTCTATTCACTCAAGTCAAGTCTAAGTTAAGGCTCACAATCACCTCTCATAAGTAAATAATATGGGTGTATTATACATTTTCTGAATCATCAGAGTGCCTCAAGTATTGAAGTTGTTGAGTTTTGTGTCCCTGACGTTCCTTCATGCTCCAGGGATAAAAGAAAGCATACAGTTCAGGTGGAAATGGTGAGAAAATGTGTGTTATTACTGGTTTAAATATGTCATGTGACCTCTGTTTGTCAAACAGATTCAGTACTGGACTTAAATGAAAGCCTAAAAGGCCCTCTTTCGAACGATACCAAGCACCATATTATAGAATAGTGACATTATCCCTACCATAAGGCTAAACCAGATATACACCGCACTTCTTTAAAATCTGAATACTTCTTCTGATAATGCAGTAACTAATGGTCATTTAGAAACTGGGATTGTGGATCTGTCTTTAGGAACTTTAGGAAACAGTCAGAGCTCAAGGGTGTGTATGGGTCTATTAGAAGTGTGTGTGTGTGTGTGTGGGGGGGGGGGGGTACAGTGAATACATGGGTTCCTCCACCAAGAAAAAGAAACATTATGAATGACCTTATCATTCAATTATTCAGACCTAATACTTCATATAGATAGATAATGTTCATAGTGATATTGTTAAATAGTGCTGTCTTTAACTGCCCTATCTCTAATGTTCAGCTCATAAATTATACATCTTACATCTTTTGTGGTCAGGTGGTAGCTGTTTTTACAGCCAAAAACCGTGTCTGCAAAAGCTTTATATATTAGAACAGCTGGATTTAAAATAAAATAGGGTTTTGGAAAGTCCCAGCATCTCCTGTGAAAGTTACACTCCAGATGAATTCATTTGCAAAACAAAATGTAGCTTTTTCCGACCTGTCTTGCATAAATTGATCATTTTAAATGTCAAACTACTAGCTGATTTTTGAAAAGACTTATATAAATGTATAAACTGATGTTTTTTCTTATTCTCATGACAGCCATGAAAACACATTAGGTTTGTCGTGAGCATCCTCGTCTCTCTCCCCCCAGGCTGAGTTCACTTGTATTCACTGCATGTTTTGAAGTGTGTGACATGAAAAGCCTTTTTTTAAAAAACGCTTTTCAAGTGACTTCAGAACATCCTCAGAGACTAAATGAAAAACCCGACCGCCAGTTCACCACTTTGGTCGAAAGCTGAATTATCTCAACATCTAATGGATGGATTGCCATGAAATTTGGCATGTTTCTTATATTTATGGACCTTTGAGGATGAACCCTTGTGACCTAGGTGACTTTTCGTCCAGCTCCACCATGAGGTTGACCTTTTTTCAATACATTTATGGATATTAGTTGTGCTTTTTGTTGCTCATCAGGATAGGGAAATCAACTCCTCAGCCCCTTTCAGAGTAAACACTCAGTAAAAGGGGAAGAATATAGGCACCAGCTTTGATCCAGACCATATGGACAGGCAAGACCATCTCTGCGTCCATCTCCGTCTCTACATCAGAGGGGACACTGTGGCAAGCATGGAGGAATTAAACATCGGCTGTGATTCATGGACCTTCTCTGCGGCGCCGTTTCAACCAGATGACTCTATTTCTGTGTGCCGATCTGGCGACCACACTGGGCTTTTTGATAAACCATGCACACGTTGAAGGAGCTGTTGGGATTATGCTTTACCGGAATTGTACCTTGTACGATTACAACCGTACTTTGTGAACTAGGCCGCGGCATAATGTTCACCCCAGTGTGAATCTGATGACTGCACTGACTGTCCTTGCCGACGGGCTCAGGTGTTCCTCACATTAAAGGCTATTGAAGGCTGTGTTCCCCTGCACATGTCATCGCTTTAGACTATTGAATTATAAAGCTCCTTCTGCCGATACGTCTTATCCATTTATCACTTCTCTTGGTCATGCTGCGTATAGAATTAATCACTTTGGTTAATTAAGACGGTTATTTAAAGGTCCCATATTAGGCACATTTTCAGGGTTCATACTTGCATTTTGGCTTTCTACTTGAACATATTTACATGCTTTAATGTTCAAAAGACACAATATTTTTCTCGTACTGTCCATCTGAATATACATGTGTGTCCAAACGCTCCAAAGTCAGCATTTCCAGGTCTGTAGAATCTATGCTCTCTGCGTCTCTGCACCATCAATGTAGCCGGGGAATGTCCTGTAACTGCACTGTAGCGACACTTTCCACCTACTGTATATATAGTATACAACTATACAGATGTCTTGACGGCTCGTTTAAAGGCACAGTTTCTGAATACGAGCTGCAGGCGTTTCTCTGTGAATTGATAGTTTTTATGCTTTCACAGTATTTATAGCACCTCAACCTGCCTTATAATAAAGAAAATACATGGAAATCTCACTTTTTACAATACAGGACCTTTAATGTTAGCAATAAGTGGAAGCAGATGATTGAGTCTAATAACTCTTACATTTTTATGGTTGATTTGACATAAGCGATAACACATTCAAAGACATTTTGCTCAGGGAACTTTTATTATAAAAGCTCGTACATTAATCAAAGATATTACAAGTTCATAGTCTACTGATGAAAAAGTTTTGATTGATGGTTTCAATCAGACCTGGCCAAAATTCACTGAGCTATCAGCTATGCCACGAGTTGGAAAATGATGTGTTGTAGGCATACAATATTGATACAGTAATTTCTCTTGTTTGCGACCACTTAAAAAGCACATTGATAACACAACAACGCAGATATGTACCATCTATAATACATAAAAAGCTGGAAATTGACTTTAAATTCAAGGATAGACAGATAAATAACAGTCGTGTGTGTGCGTGCGCGCTTGTGTGTGTGTGTGTGTTTAAAAAGAGGATGGTTAATGGCAACGGGAGGAAAAGGAGAGGAGATGGAGAGAAAGACTGTTGTGTGGGAGAGGTGGTGACTTGTTTGTTTGGATCATGTATCTCTTCAACAAATCATATCATCTTAGCGAACCATAGACAGTCCAAACATGTCTGAATCATGACGGTCAGAACCATCATGTTCATTTTTTTCCATCATGTTTTTTACTTCAATTCCAACGAGTCCTGTGATGTAATTTTTAATTGTTGCAAAAAAAAGAAAAAAAAGAAAACAAAATTGCTGCGCGCCAGCCAGGAGTTGTGTGCGTGGATTTGTGTGCATACAAAATCAACCGCCGTTATGACTGACATGTTGGAGGATGGAGGTTGCCTTGGAGACACAGAAACACAAAATGCCTTATATTCACTCACAAAAAGAGAAGCGACACACTCCATTACGTCCGTCTATTCTTCCTTTGTGATCATGGTTGCTTCACATTCTGTCAGCTCTGTCATTTATGTCCCACAATCTTTTATCCTCCATTTCACACTCCATCTGCGCTGTCATATCTGTCCTTCATTTGTCTGCCACCTTGTAGTCCCTGCTGACCTGTCTCCGTATTTCATTATCTCTGGCTTAAGTCCCTCCTGTACACTAAGCCCTATGTGTACCCTTTTCTGCATCCCCACTTCAAACTCACATGTTCACTCCCTGTCTATATTTCACAGGTTTAACAGAATGCATCTAGGTCACACATCAATCTTGTGTAACTTCTACCATCTGGGTGCAAAGCTTAGACAAAGTGAGATGATGATGAACAGACAGACAAACAAACACACAAACACAAACACACACACACACACACACACACACACACACACACGTACACACATGTATTCAGCATTCAAAAAAGCAGCTGTCTCTGCAAATGTTGTAACCATGGGAATACAGTGTAAACAGCAGCCTCTGCCAAAATGGGATTGACTGCGCCTGTGTGTGTTTAATAAATAATTATTTATGGATCCCTATTCTTCTGTCCACGTGGTGTGGTTAAGGAGACGGGCGCAGAGCATGCAGGTTGACGACGAAGATTGGAGATCATCAACACGACAGGCTGGAACTAGACAGGCCAAATAATATCAGGCGCAGCTCAGGCAGGAAACAGGGCAGGGCACATAGGTGATCAGTATTTCACTAGCCGATTAGCAGCTCCACTGGTTGGTTGTGTTTCTTTCTGATGGAGGCAGGGCCAAAGGTGTTTTGGCATAAACTACATGTTCAGTGCAATATCTCCATTGACAGGCTGCGAGCGATTCTGGCAGAGCGGAGTTTGAGTTCATGGTAGCACTGTACAAAACTGTGGTAAATGAATGTGATGGGAAGTGCCAAGAGAACAATGCCGCTCACTACACACATCCCCCCAAGCACCCGTCCCCCAACTGTCACAGGGTACACATCCCCGTACCCCACCGTCGTCATGGAAATGATGACCCACCAGGCGGCTGCTGGGATGCTGGCGTAATCCGGGTTCTGCGTTCCCAAGTCCAAGCCGTGCTCCAGCAGTTGGGCCAGAGCGCTGTATATTGCCATGGCGACGAAGACAAACACCATCAGCATGACCATCTCCCGGTAGCACCGCGTGAGTGTCAGCCCCAGTGTCTGCAGGCCCAGGAAGTGTCTGGCCAGCTTCATGAGCCAGAACACTCGCATCATCCTCAGCACTCGCAGTATCACCCCAGCAACCCCGAGCCCAGCACCCGGCATCCCTGCCCGGGCCATCGCCATGGTGACATAGTAGGGGGTGATGGCAATCACATCGATGATGTTCAGCGGCCGGCGGAGGAAATCCCACTTGCTTCTGGCCACCAGAAAGCGCACTATGCACTCTGCTGTAAACCAACCAATACACACTGCTTCCACTATCCTAGAGAAGAGAGAGGAGAGGAGAAAAATGAGCCGAACTGACTGTAAACAGGAAATGGCAGAGGAGCTACACAGAGATATGGATGATAGCCTACTGTGTGACAAATAGTAAATGTGAGCGAGAATGAAGCAAAGCAGGGCTGATATGAATTATGGGAAATAAGGAGGACATCTGACGCAATACAGGGTTGACACAAGTGAACAAAGACAGGAGGACAGATATACAGCAAGCACAGAAGACTTGAAAATTGCCGGGAAACTGCACAGTCGGGGGAATTTAAAAACCCTCAATGAGAGACTGTGACACAAGCAAGCACATGATTACCCCATTGATTAGAACAGCAAAGGCAATCACACTGAATTAGAGTGAGGTGGTGCTTGCATCAGAAGCAATCAGGTCAAGCATATAGCACAGAGCCTAAGGATAACTACGTCAGCACAATTAGACAAAACCAAATTATACAGCAACTGAGGGAATTGCATCATCTACTGGCATGAAACTTAATTGGAATCATTTTGACCCGGAGTGTAAACTACTCTTTTAGTGATTACCTAACCACTGTGTTACCAAAACTATGTCCAGCCTGAGTGAACATAGCTCAGCCTTATATAGAGAAAGGCTGCCTCCGGCGTCCAAGAGAGTACAGGCTGTGCAAAAATAATGTGGAAAGAGAGGTGCACTTTTTCACCTTGCATCCAAAAACTGAAGCCGTAATAACCAGAAGCCAACTCAGATAGGAGGTGATTCCTGTAAGTGGCCTAATTCATTTTTGTTTGCTTACCCTAATATATAATCCCTCAGTAAACCCTCTACATACAACTCATTAGCCACTGGAATATCGTGTATCTGTCATTTATCGGATATGTTTGTCCTCCTTGTGTACTGTGCAATATAAACTATAAGCCAATAACGCCAATAAAGATATTCAAATTAATTCTGAGGAGGAGGTGAAGAGGCTGAGGTGGAAGAAAGGGTAGTATGTTAAATAACTAACACTACACTTCGTTGTAGAGAATATGGATTGTTTATTGATTGGTTTACTTGGAGCTTGTCTGACTTGAGGATCCTAAGGTTTAATGTGCTGCCTGACACTTGAAGTCAATATTCATGAACAAGGACAAAGTCCCTCAATAATCAGTATTTTCTATCGTGGCTTAAATACATTGCTTTAGAGTAACAGTTGATGGAGTTCACCCTTAGATACTAGAACATAATTGTAACATGCACATAAATGCATGGACTTGTAATAAATTCATAGTGCGCAATGAGTTGGACCTCTGCCTTGAATATAGGGTGCTTGTATGAGATTCCCAAGGGTCCGTAAGGTTTTTTATTTATTTGCAGCGTTTATCGTGGCAGAACATATCCTTTTAGCTCATGGCATGAAGTCACTACTGACTTTTACGCACAGGATTTTAGAGCACCGTCTCATTTAAAAAACCGTTGCTGGATGTTGGATGCTGAATGTTGAATACTGCTTAATGCTAAGACGCAATATTTAGCAGCATCCTCATGAAGGGGCCCTTTTTATTCCTCTCAACTTAACTGACTCCTGACGCCTACCTGTGCTCCTCCACAGTATTTCTCTTGGCTGTATCCCAGTCCGGCAGAGTGCTGGCACACAACATGATCATAGAAACGATCACAAAGATCACAGATACTGAAGCCAAAAGCTGCGCCAAAAGCGAAGAGCTGGGCTCCTCGAACGTCAGGCGCATCTTCTCGAGCCATTTAGCGCGACCGGTGAGCGCAGTCCGTTGCGCCGTATGGCCCGAGCTCTGGGATTCATCCCCGGACACTCCAATGTCCATTTCGGACAAGGTGTCCAGTCCGATCTCGGACATCCTGTCGTCCAGGCGTTTCTGGCAGCAGGAGTCCAAGTGCGCGCTCTCCAGTCCCCAGTAGAGCATCTCTGAGTAGAAGGAGAGCTCACACACTCCGGGGACAAAGCGGAGTTTACCGGAGCGCACGTACAGCATGATGAACACGAACGCTTGCGCGTGGCGGTCAAAGAAAAACTCATTAAGATCCCGGTCGTAGTCATCGCACAGTTCAAGAACCTCTTTCTCGGTTGCGCATGCATGCAGGCGGCTGACGCGCCGAAGAGGGAAATCCCTTATCACCTCACGGGTGAAGGCGTAGCGGGTTCCCCCTACGTTCAGTACGCAGATGCTCTTCCCGAACTTCATCTTGTAACCCTTTAAACTAACTAACACTCATCTTCACAGTCCACTGTCCCTTCCATCACAGGAGTTTGGAGACTTCGGGGTCACAATCCCCTTGTCCCCCCCCCGGGGCGTGGTTCGCTCTGAGTGGAGCTGGTCCTGCGCTGAGCTCCGTGGCTGATGGAAACTATCCCCTCTGTCCCTCACTCCTCTTCTCCAAGCCTGTAGAAGAGACTCTCCACCCCAGTCAGGGCGAGCCAATCCCATCAATGATGTCACATGCGCGCGCACGGACGCACGCACGCACGGAGAGAGAAGATCTCAAAACCAAAGAGCTACTTTTACTCTACTGTCCCCAGATATTAACTATAGTACAAATACCTTATGGGTGAATCTTACAGTTTATCCCCAGTCTAGCAGTTTTAGCATCACAAATAATAAACATGAACAAAAACCCTATTTAGGTATTTGTGTACAATTCTAATATAACTAGATTTTTATGAGCACTGTTGGAAGAATATAAATGACAATAAAGAACTTGAAATACTATAAGTTTAACGACTTTATTATAATAATAATATTATAAGACACTAATCTGAAGTCGGCAGTTTGCAAAATGCATTCAATGGTCGCATTTGGAAGAAATCGCGCACACATCGTTCATTTCAACGGAGTATGAGTTGCAAAGGTATCAATGCGTGTGCATGTGCGTCCACGCTTGTGCCTGTGTGTGCGCGTGCGCGGCTCCCTCTCTCAACGTCACCAGTCAGTGGTTTTTCGGGTTGATCTGACTTCTTTTGGCTGCCGTGAGTTCACTGTATCGTAAAAGGGTACCGAGGAGGAGGGGGGGTCGATTTGGCCAAAAATTCTCCCGCTTGGGTTCACATCCGGAGTCTCCGACGATCCTAATCTGTCGCTCCTTTTTACCTTTTTAAGAGACTTATTGTTTTTATTTATTTATTCTATTCCTCTTAGTTTTATGGTTTACGTTAACACTCCAGGAGGGCAGAAATGGCGGCCAACATGTACCGGGTCGGAGGTATGTATGTCAATGTGGATCCTTTTTTTTATTTTTTTTTTGATCAAACTGAAACCCTTCCAGTTTCTGCATCCCCTGGGGATTATTGTCGTTTGTTTGCATCTTAATAGCGAGATGCAGCCGCGCTACACTCAGCAGAGGTGTTAAGTTGAAGCAGGAAGGTGAGAATGTCTAAATATTTGTGGATTCAAAATGGGTCAGGCCTCCTCGCGTCTGTCGTGGCCACAGCAGCAGCAGCAGCGGCGGCAGCTAGTAGCCGCCAGCTCAGCTAAATGGCTACAATGTAAACATATTCGTATCGTCGGCGCCTTTGTTGCGCTTTGATGTTCGGATACTTGGACGCGTGGACGGTGAACTGCTCCACCGCGGACCCTCTGGACCGAGACATGTGTTTTAAAATGTTGTTAAAATGTTACCACGGGCACTCTGAGGCTGCCTTTTGTATTTGCCTCTTCTGGCATGCAGCCATTAGTGCGAGTCCTTATTTAGCTCACGTTAGCACTAGCTTCCCTCATTAACGTTACACTGCAGCTCGTTTTTTACAATATGGGAGGAATGCGTCCGTGTCTCTTGGTAACACCAGACAACGAGTATCCCCACACTGTGCAGCTACATTCACAAACAAGCGCATTTAATGAGCAAATTGGCTTCACTTGCTTAGCTAGCTTGTTAGCAGTGTACTGGAATTCAACATGTAATTATTGTCTCGATTCATGGCGTCGCTTGGTTTGGATTAATCCTTGACACATTTTATTGCAATCGACATTAAGACTGCGATTAACCTTAAATGGCACACATGCTTGGCGTGTCACTTAAAAAAAGATATTGTGCATCTTCTATATGTGATATTATTTGCAACAGTGGAGTAGCAGTGTGGTTAAAAAGTTTATCAGTTTGTTGTCCATACGGTCACCTCAGCTGCAGTTCTCCTGTTGCCTTCAGGTGCACTTTGGAAACTGCAACTCCTGAGAACTGAAAGCTTGTGTTGGTTGGTGCATTGGTGATTTTGCCTTTATGGAATAATAACAAATACATCTTGAAGCTTGTCTTTTGGAAATGTTTCCTATTACTACATGTAGGTAGTCTTACTTTGTGCAACAATGGCACCTTAAAGAGAATAATATGCATGTTTGGGTTGGGTTTCATTCTGTTGCAACAATACAACCCAGGGAGTAAACATATTGTGAATCCAGGGGTGGACCACTTTAATGTGCACTGAATGTCAAACCGTGAGAACTCTTGACATATTAACCTCTTCACTGACTTGTGTATGTGCCTGAAGTATGGACAGTACAATATTTCATACAGCACCTGAAGGCAACATTTGCCATGGACTGAACTTTTCTAAGGTTGCTGTATATTCTGCTCAGGTAGAATTTGTCAGACTAGATTTCTGTCTCCTCGGGTTTGTTGAAGTCATGTTAATGCAGATTTTTTTCCATGAGCAGTGGAACATCAACAGTTGTGAATTAAATGTATCCCTGTCCTCAATTTATTTATCTTACAAAATCATAACAGTGTGGTGACTTTCTCCTTGCAGTACACATATACTCGCTTTTGCCTTGACCCATTTAACTTGGAATTTGATATTCTTTGTGGTGCGTGCTCACTACAATTACAAAGCTTATTAAAGATCCTCGTGTCTGTTTTTTAATCTCTTCCTGTAGATGTAATAATTGCTGATAGTTGTTACTTTCTTCACATTGACACAGATTTGCATGCTTCTAGTTTTAGCTCCACTGTAGCAGTTGTTGATAAATTATATATTTAAAAAATGAGGGAGAATGTTATAGTATTTTACAGTGCTTCCTTTTTAAATAAGCTTGATCGTGGTTGCAATATACTGTGCATGTGTAGATGTACGTACACTCCCTGGCTACTTATAGGCACACCCATACAATTTATTGCAATGCAAGACGTCAGATCTCCCACAAATTCTACATTTAGGAGGATTATAATGTTTAGTTTTGTTGACACTGTCAGAGAGGAGTTAATATGCAATGTAGTTCAATCACTGCAAACTACAACTTCGCTGTTAGACCTATAGTTAAATCAATACCTCTATGACAGTGTCAGAACTGTCTGAACATCATTATCTTTGTAAAGTTGAGCTGTTGTTTTGAAACGTACTCGATCGAACAGGTGTACCTATTAAAATAACCACTGAGTGTATTATTATTATTATTGTTACAGTGGTGTGATCCGTGTGTGCTTTCTGTTGCAGATTATGTATTCTTTGAGAACTCTTCCAGTAACCCTTACCTGATCCGGCGGATAGAAGAACTCAACAAGGTACTGAAGTGTTTGTGTCACTTTTTTGTGTGTTTATGCAGTTTTATGCCTAAGGGTGAATAGCCACCCCCCACTTTGCAGTGGTGTATGTGTGTGCATTTATTGACTAAAAGTGTAATGTGATCGAACGTGACAGGTGTTTCCCAGTCTCCCAACTGCCGTTGACATCACAGGACACACCTGTTGGAGTGGGAGTGTAGGCGGGGGAGATTATTGTAATGAACATTTCAGGAGCTCAGATAGCTCTGGATTAAAGATCAGCTCACAACAACTTGGAAAAGCAATGATGTTTTTTTTTCTGCGAGTGTTGGATCATCTGTAGAGTTTTCTGTTTAAACTTATTCCCTAGATGTGTGTCAATTATGGCAGTTAAGTTAGGAACAGACCAAAGATAACTTTTGTGTTACATAAGCATCCTTAACGAGCACGTCAGAAAAGCCTTTCCTGTGATGCATTTTGCTGATATTTCGATAACTGCATGTCATTATCAGATGGTGTGGGTGGGAAGATGTCTGATCGGTCATTATCAGCCTGTAAAAACATATTGAGGCTGCACATTAAAATAGGAGAAAGTGTGGTTACAATAGGTAATAAATGGGGTCGGACAAAATAACAGGAGCACCTGCAGCATGATGCAATGTCACACAGTCGTCCTGCAACCAATATGTCTCTATGTAGTTTATAATGCTATTTTTTTTGCTGAGGCTGACAGACAATTGTTGATTCAACTTGATAGGTATTGTTGTAGCTGAAGCTAATGTTAGTGTTACACTGTATTGCAATATATTAGTAGGCGTTCCTGTTATTATGTCCACATCCTTCAAGTGAACACCATCATTATCTGTTCTTCCCTACATGCTCCGTAGAAAAGCAGCACAAGTTGGAAGCAGTTTTCTAAAACCTCATTCCCCCACGTTCATTCACTCTCCATCAGTCACAGACTTTAATGTCGGCGGAGTCTTTAAGCCAGACTGCCTAATTATCCTGCAAGACAACCAATCGATCATCTGATCAAAAGCGCTGTTGCTGCCCTGGTCAGCTTGTCATAGCAGCATAGCTTGACGAGCACACAAAGGAGCCATGTCTCTTGGGAAATTAGAGGTTTGTGCAGGGAATTGTTGCCATCGCTTCAACCTGGATCCCTCTCTCTGTTGCAGACGGCCAGTGGAAACGTGGAGGCCAAGGTGGTTTGTTTCTACAGGAGGAGAGATATTTCCCACAGCCTCATCCAGCTCGCAGACAAACATGCAAGTGAGTAGTAACTACTGTCACACACTAAGACAACTTTTTGTCCAGGTGTCACGTAAATGAAAGTCCCCGTCAAGTGATTCAGTGTTATAAGAGACAATACAGTGTCTTCAGAATGTGTATATAAATGATATACATCAAACTTGAATGTAGAGCTCAAACGATCGTCGATTAGATTCAAGATTCAAGATTCAAGAAGCTTTATTTATCCCGAGGGAAATTATTGTGCAACAGTTTCAATACAAAGGTGGAAAAGGATCAGAGTAACAATAAGCATAAACATAAATCAAATCAAAATAAAGCCAAAGTCAGATAAATCAAGCAATGAACCAAGTGTGACAGAGTGCAACAGACGTTGTGGTTAAGCGTAGGGAAATACAATATACAACAACTAGATTAGTTACTTGATCAACAGGTAATTATTTGACAATGATTTGGACCATCTATTCTTCCTCGCCACAGTGAGGAAATGCTCCTACCGATTACTAAACTTGTGAAAACACCGGTGTTACTAATGACACCGCAAGCACACCGCGGCTGTGGCTGGCTTCTCCGGTCAAGCTTTTGCTGCACTGTTTGGGTTGCAACTGTAGGCAGAAGTGCCCCGAAGTGCTGCCTACATCCCTTCGGTACCCATTTCAACCATAGACTGTTTATAAATATGATGTTAACCAATCCGGCTGTTCAGACAATGGTGGTGTGGGACTCCGTGGTTACCAACAATCTGGCAAGAAAACACACTGATTATCTAATATATGCAGTATAAACTAATTATGTGATATAAATGATCTGATTCTGCACTTTTGCTGTTCACTTTGACACCAAATCCTCCACCAGCGTCTCGTCACGTGACGTGTGAAATCTGACTCCTGTTACTGTGCTGCGAGTGCGACTGTGCTGCTGCTGCATGAAGCAGACCCTTTCATGTGGGCGCTGACACGCAATAATGAACTTAATGTGTTTTTATTTTGATTAAAGAAAAAGAACGATGGTGAGGCGTTGGGCATGTAATGTAATCTTTGAATGCCCAAACATCATGTAATACTGACTGCCGTGGGAAGCCTAAGTCATGTTTCACACACAAATAATAAACATTTGCTGATTTTAGTTTTGCAAAAAGTGAAAAATATCTGCTATTATGTTTTATATCATTATTAATTGGATATATTTGGGTTATTTGATTAATTGAGAGAATAATCGTCAGATTAATCACTAACAATAATAATTGTTAGTTGCAGCCCTGCTCTGATGTTTTCACAACATTATGAAAAAATCAGCAAATTCACGTGAGAACAGAGAATCAGTGAATTTTTAATAGACAGACGACTAAAACGATGAATCTCTTGAAGATAGTTGACCAATTCTCAAGTACTGAACGGACATTAGAGCAGCAGTCGTGAGCGTGTATGGTGTTCATTTGTGTCTTCAGTCAGCCTCAGTGAGGGAAAATGTCATTATGGGCGATCTGCTGCATGTCAGTCAGGCCGACATTTCCAGCTGTGTTTCCAATCAGCACGTCCTGTGCACATGGTAACATGTAATAATATAGGCCATCAATGTGATTCATTTATTTTTTCACGTCAACCGTGGCGCCAGAGTGCAACCATTAAGTCGCATGAAAAGGCGCTCCAGTGAGACTTGAAAATGCGCCGCTATTTATATACATCACATTTATTTCTCAATTGCTTATGAGCAAGAGCGAGAGAAAGGGATTGTAGGTGTGAGAGGAAGGGGAGGAAAGGAAACTCAACACCTGTTCTGTGTGGGAAACCTTCTACCTGTGCCCAGTGATGTTTCACTTTGTCCTTCAGTCACAATAAGACAAACTGTTGATCACTTTCTGGAAATGAAAAACTCCTCTCTGCCAAAGCAATCCCACAACTTTGAGGAGGAAAGTCGATGACGAGGAGTCAGCAGCAGGAGAACCAGTGAAGATGCATAACTGAGGAATGATTTATAAAGTGTGCGTGGCTGAGAATCCGCAATGACAGGAAAGACAGGAATGTGTTGTGTGGCTAAATACTATTGTCTCTGTGGGTTCAAACCGTTTGTGGAAAACCAGTTTTTCTCATTTGGTTAGACTCAGTAAACATAAAGCAACCATACGCACAAAAATATAAACAATTGAGTATGCAGAGACATATGCACTCATCCCAGTGCCGATTCCACAAACTGTTTGGAGACGGTTGTCCACCAGCTGCTCAGCAGAAGAGACAGAAACAATAATAAATTGTAGCACCGCCTGCCACTTACTGTTTAAAGAATTCACACAATTTATGGCTCAGATTAGTTCAGGAGGAACACTAAAGGACTGGCAGTGAATCTCATGTACAGACTTAGAGCAGAATGCACAGTCAGAGCTAAAATATCTGCACTTATTACCAAACGACAAAAAAACAAAATTGATAAAAGTTCCATACTAACATGCTAATTAGTACGTTAAAAACCTGATGTGAGATGTTTTAGTGGGTCTGAAACCGTAGTATATAATCAATAGTATTTGAATTGCATACTATTTTTGATGTAATTTTACTGTATACAAACACCGGACTCTACGGCTGCATAAATATCCCACAATGCAATGCAGCAGTAACGACAACATTCATAAGAGACCAGTGGTTGCGATAGACTTTCTGGTCGCCCGTCATTTTGACAAACGCAAAAAAATTCCGTTGTATCCTGTTATTACCCTTCATTTAGTTTTAATAAGATATATTTTTTTAGTTTTTGATACTTAATATATACATAAGCTTATAGATTATGCATTCATAGGGGCACAGGGAGCAAAAATGAACAGACACGGTTGCTTTTTCATGTCAACACCACGTGAAGCAGATTCACAATTTCTTCTCCAGCGGTGACAGCTGAGGTCACTAAAAACACTGCTGCATAATATTTAGCCTACGCTATTAGTATTACTTGCTTGTCCACCATCCACCACCGTATCAGCCCCTCTTTTTTCACCTAGTTCGTCAACTCCATCATAATTATGAAGTTCAGAAACTTCAGCTGCCGGGACATTTTTCAGTGGTGTGAGTGCACCATTGCTGCAGAACTGTGAACACTGTCGCTTAAATTCACATAATCATTCATAACCTCGGCTCTCATGTTTCACCATTAATAATATGAATAGAAGACTGGGCTGTTTTTACTTTTGAGGGGATCTCCATGGCCCGTACCCACCACTATCCCGCTGCTCTCACACCTGGTGCATGCTTGACTAAACCGCAAGTGAAGGAGATGAGCAAGAGCGAGAGAGAGACATGATACGCTGTACTTGTTACAATGACGGCGAGAGATGTATGGTTATAATAAGTAATGGACTTGAAAGTTATCTGTTAAATCAAATGTATGTGTTTATAAATTGCGTGCAGGTTTGAATACATTAAATTGCAAATAAAAAAACTCTTGGAAGCGAACCGTGACCCATGTTTTCAGGAGGACCAGAGTTAAGATGCTTGGTCCGCAACTGAGTTCGAATAAGCTTTGATATCACCCCAAACGGACCCGACTATCCGAGGAAACGCTCCAGGGGTCGCTTAAAACAGACCAAGCTGCTCAGGTGTGACAGCACCCCTAAATATGGAGATAAAGCTGAACATTTTCAGACAGTCTCTCCTGGAAGACATCTTCAGTTGTAAAGTCACAGAAAAAAAATGAGAACTTGAGAGAGAAGTTTAAACTGGTTCTTCTCTCACCTCCGCACAGCTGCCCAATCAGTGGGTGTAAATGTGGTTTTCAGAAAGTTACAGAAGTCGTCAGACACAGCCTAAACTGACGTCAGAGAGGTGTAGAGGGCGGGGGTTTCCATAGTTATTCAGACGTCCGACAGACACTTCTAGAGATCGAAAACAACTGGCTTTATAATACTAAATAGATGCCAATAGCAGATGATGCTTATGTATCTAAGTAGTTGCCTGTATTGTGCAACACTTAAAGTGTTTATCTGCAGTAGGCCATTAAATGTCGACTCTGATCTAGTATTTATGGATGAGCGCTGTGTTCTTAAAATTAAATTTCTCCTGAGTGTATAAAGCACGGGTGTCTTTAATGGATGGCAGCAATAGTTTGTGATCGCAAAGCCCTCGAGAGTCATTTTACCAGCCTATTGTATTCCATCTGAAGACGGCACGGTTATGAAACATTAAGTGGTGTTTATGAAAACCTGAGATAAATGGATGAATTTAGCTGAACCCATTTGTGACTTTGATAATCTGTCGGTCCGTCCCTTCACCCCCTCGCTACAGTGGGCTGGCGAAATAAAGCCAATGAATCAATACAAAAATACATAATATCTTCCGATGGAGCTGACAGGAAAACTACTTTGGTTCAGTAAATTTCTGCTGTTAAGTCAACATGGTAAAGGCAGGTTAGCAGCTGCTCTCCCCTCCGCTGCTGACAGGGCTCTACGGAGGAAGACGGTGTTTTCGAGAGGATGATACAACTCTCTTGTCTCGCTTTCAGTGGTGAATCCCAGTAATAGTTAAACTGACAAACTGTAAGGATATATTCTTACACTTATTTCCCTTTATAAACCAGAAAAATATAACCTTCCACCTTTTGGATTCAAGTTTCTATAAGATGTTATTAATTAGTCGTAAAACACACTTCATTCGAACTGCAAAATCAAACCGCTTGGAGTTAATCTTTACAATGTTCCAACAAATAAATCCTCATTTCACTGAGTTGAGATGTGAAAATATGCCGGCTCAAAGCGCTGGTTTTCCCCACTGCTTGATCAGCACCTGACTCGAAAGAGCAGCGGCTCATTCATTCGAGCCAGGCTATTGAGTTAGCAAAATTCAAATTATAACCGCTGCCCGAAAAATTGCTCTAAAAACAGCCGGTGATGTACTTGGGCATCATCGTTAGGCGGTATCATCCAATCGCCAAGCCCTAACACGGATACTATTTTGAAGTTTCTCTTCTAATGTGTTTTCTGGTGTGGTCTTCGCTCATGTGTGTCTTCTGCAGAGGAGTTGGAAGAAGAGAAGGAGAGCCCGACAGAGACAGAGCTAACAGAAAAACAGAAACACCAGCTTCGCCACAGAGAGCTCTTTCTCTCCCGACAGTATGAGAGTCTACCTGCGACACACATCAGGTACCGTTCACACACACGCACTGGACCCCACTGCTTCATTCACAGGCAGTGCCCATGGATACTCCCTCATCCAGCCATGAACACACACACACACACACACACACACACACACACACACACACACACACACACACACACACACACACACACACACACACACACACACACACACACACACACACACACACACACACACACACACACAATTAAGTGCCGCTCACTTCCTGTGTTTGTGTTTTTCATGGTGTTTGTTTCTCTCTCTCTCTCTCTCTCTCTCTCTCTCTCTCTCTCTCTCTCTCTCTCTTACTCTCTCTCTCTCTCTCTCTCTCTCTCTCTCTCTCTCTCTCTCTCTTCTCATCAGGGGGAAGTGCAGTGTCGCATTATTGAATGAAACTGAAGCTGTTCTCTCATACCTTGACAAAGAGGTGAGTCAGAGAGAAGAACTTGATTTGTCATCTCTTACTGTATTGTTTCATAACAGGTTTAGTCATACTTCTTTTGTTATTCATGTGTCAGATGTCAAAAACAGAGAGAAGAGTCAAAGGCTGCAACTCAACAATTGCTTTTATCTAGGGATGTTAATAATGAACCAATGTAACATTAACCCACACTGAGCATTTGACCGATTTTAATACTGTCAGATAAACCGTTATAAACAATTATTTTATACTTGAAGTTTATACTTAAAAGTACTTAAAAGCGTTTGCTGTATTGAAAAGATAAATAGGTTATACAATCTCTTTCTTGCGTTTTAAGCTCTTTTTTCCTTCTTTATTTGCTGGAGGGCAGAGAGCCACGAATCATCCGTCATTTAATAGGCTGACCATAGAACCTAAGGAAATAGTAAATGTTTTAACACTCGATCCTCGTCAGATTACTTATTTTGTCCAACCAACACCTAAAGTCTAAAACTGTTAGGTTTATTATCAGACAAAAAGCCTAATTTTTCAGTTAAATTATATTAATTTCCCCACAAAAACTTCCCCTTGTTTAACCCTTTTTGCAGAGATTACAATAATTATTCTTCAGTTATACACAAGCTGACATTTAACCGTTTACGTGCAGAGATTTTTTAGGTTCAAATGTATAACAGAAGTTTCACATCAGAGCCACGCCACCGTAAGAACCCTGTGCCTTTTTAAAAATATTGGTGTGTTGTTCTCCTCAGGATACGTTCTTCTACTCGCTGGTGTACGATCCGACACAGAAGACCCTGCTGGCCGACAAAGGAGAGATCAGAGTGGGACCGCGCTTTCAGGCAGACGTACCTGAAATGCTACAAGAGGGTCAGTCAGAACATTGGATTTAGGGCGCACCCACACTGTCCATTCGTACCGCTTCACGGCTAAAGTCTAGTTCGTTTGACCAGTGTGAGTACAACTGTTCCACGCCCAGGCACGACACGCTTGTGTCACAGATCGGTTGAGAGAGGTGGACTTGAGTAAAGCACGGATGCACATGTATGAGCACGAACATTGACAGGGATGACGTATAAGCAAGAAGCATTCGAGCCGAGGCTCGGCTCGTTACAAGTAATGTGAGTGCAAGCGGGCCTGCGTCATGGGGGAGGGGGGAGGGGGGACTATCACGCTAAAGCACAATATGGATCATCTTGGCCAAGTGTGTGTGTGCCTTTATTTAAACACCTACAGGTTTAGTGTTTCACATCTGTGTCAAATCGGATACACACCTCTCGTGTGTGTGTGTGATTGGTCTCAAAGGGTTACAGCAGGGAAATGTAGTTTGACTTTGAGTGGAGACAATAGGGGTGACCGGGTAGAGTGTGTGCCCCCCCCCCCCCCCCCCCCCATCACTATCTCTATCTCTATCTCTCTCTATCTCTGTCTCTCTCGCAATGTAGTAAAGTAAAAGCATCTACTGTAGTGTTAGTTGAGTTAAAGTACATTATTGACACTTATGGTTTCTAGTGTCCACCATTGACTTAAAGCCTCTTTCACACATAGAGCTTAAAAAGCATCACCAAGTGTTAATGACAAACTGAAGTCAATGATCCAGAAAAGCTGACTTGGCAATTAACCACCTCACAGCTTGAGTGGGGGAAATTTGCAGAATCAAAAGTTGTCAAATTTTTACGTCCAGTTTGCAGTATTTTGCAGCTTTTTACCATCTTTGAAGCCGTAGAACTGAAAGTCTTTGTTTTTTCACTATATTGGACAATAAAGATGAAGCTATTACTGAACATTGACACATTGTCTCATACAGTAAATAGAGGAAGACATTAGGCACCTTCTTCTGTCCAGAACCATCATATAGCACGTGGACATTTACAGATATCGGCAGATTGTGTGCAGAGTTTAACAGCAATCTCAGGGGTTGATAGTCATGATTACAACATTTATCTAAAAAAATATTACAATTCAGTTTGTTTGTCTTCGACCTGTGTTCAAGCTCCTGTGCTGTCTGTCCTGTCTGTAAGCTGTTGTCTCTGTTTGTCCTGCAGGTGAGGCAGATGACAGGGACCAGTCAAAGCTGGAAGAGAAGCTGTGGTATCCAGAGTGTCCACTCACCAGCAAACAGATAGACCAATTCCTAGTGGTGGCACGGTAAGACCTTTCACCTCTGACCTCGACACTTGCAGGTATTATGGACCTCCACTCACTAACAGGCGGAGGCAATAATTCTTATGAACAGTATTAGAACCCTCATTATCCAGTGCCTGTGTTTGTAGACGATAATGCAACTGCAATGTAAATAATGTATTGTTGTGATTTGAGGAATAGCTCCAAAGTATGGCTCAGTATTTACATGTTTTATTCTTAAAAGTGAAATATGTGAATTCATCGTTATTTTGGATTTAAGATATTTGGTGAAAATTGCATTAAGAATACAAAAAATTGTGTTGACATCAAAGCAAAAACTTCAATTTAATAATTTGTTGTGTTTAAGTCCTGATCGGCTCTTTTGTGTTTGTGCAACAATTTGTGCGAGCTGTGTGGTTATTTGTCTGTAAACACCAATAAACAAAAACAATGAGCGCTATCGACAAAAATGTATAAACATGCTCAGGGTTGGAAATTAGCAACAGCCAAATGTCGGTAAAATATACAAGTGGCTGCTAGATTTGCTTCACTCACGAGCCAAAGAAAACAGATGTAATCTTTAGATTGGCTGGTGGATTTCAGACTCCAGTGGCAGGTGGAGATAAACGACCATTTCCATCCATGATTATGTTAATGGTGTACTTTCTTATATATACATTCTAGGTCTTTGTTTGTTTGTTTATGCCTGTGTTTGTGCGTATTTTGTCAGGGCGGTTGGGACCTTTGCTCGAGCGTTGGACTGCAGCAGCTCAGTTAGACAGCCAAGCTTACACATGAGTGCAGCTGCAGCCTCACGAGATATCACACTGGTGCGTTGAGCACGCACACACGCACACACGCACACACGCACACTGCAGTACCTGACTTAAATGAATGAATGTTTTTAACGCCCTCTCTGTGTCACATTTGCTGCAGTTCCATGCGATGGACACGCTGCACCGTCATAATTACGACCTGTCAAGTGCGCTGAGTGTACTGGTCCCAGCGGGCGGCCCGGTGCTCTGCAGGGATGAGATGGAGGAGTGGAGCGCCTCGGAAGCCGCCATGTTTGAAGAGGCATTAGAGAAATACGGAAAAGACTTCAACGACATCCGACAAGACTTTGTAAGTGTCTCATTATAACAGCCTCATATCAGTCATGAGCAAGAGCAAACTGTGGTGGTTTCCAAGTTTTCTTTGATTTAGTCATTTAAGCATTTTGTATTTGGTGTTCAGGAGTATTTTCTTGTTATTTTGCATGCATTGTCAACTGAGATTCTACCTGTAAATTAGCATATTAAGATGTGTTGGTCTTCATGAGAAGAACAGCAAAAACATGGTAAATTTTTCAAAATCCAGGTTGTCTGAGTTACTCAACAACAGATGTTTATGTTTTTTAGTCTGTAAATAACAAGTACAGTCAGTTTATTGCATCTATTGATCGACCCTGGTCCCAGTTTTTTTTTTTTGTGGTTTCTGCTAAATAAGTTATAATCCTTTTTCCACAGCATTTATAGCGTAAATGCTCTCTACTCCCTTTTGTCGGCTTGGAAGGTGGCGGTTCAGTGTTGGTCGTGTCAGAGTGATTTTGAAAGTTGTGGTACTTCCTTCCTCCTCAGTGGAAGCTTCTAACAATGGGAATTCATGGTAATCTTCATGAATTCAAGATGACCACATTCACTGTTCTGTGAAATACATAATTACCAATTTTAACAGCCGCCTTTCAAACCTACAGGGGGCTACTATTTCTATTGAACTTTGCTTCCCACCAGCTACCTGTACTGTACAATTAAGGCGGGATCTGGGTGTCTGCATGGGCACCAGGTGCTCATGAATACTTATTAAATGTGTGAATCGCTGCCTGCGTGTGCGTTTGTGTGTGTGTGTTAGCTTTCAGCCTCTGTGGTCACGATGCCTCGGTCATGAATATATATGAAAGCTTTCGCGCCCAGATGGCAAGAACATGAGACATTAATATTATTAATTTGCTCTCTGTCTCTCTCTTCTCTTCCCCTCTCTCCACACTTCTTCATTATTTCCTCTTGTGAAGCTGCCATGGAAGTCTCTGACTAGTATCATAGAGTACTACTACATGTGGAAGACCACAGACAGATATGTGCAACAGGTGAGACTATACAAGTATTACAATATACAATTACGGCTTTCTCCTGTGATGGTCTGAATTAAGTCGGAGCATCAGAGGTCTGCCGAGATCCGATTGAAGGAAGCTAAACACCATTCATCTGCACACTTGTCATGTTTCTACGTTTTTCTTTATTTTCCAAATATCTTTATTGAGATTAATTAGCAAAAAAAAATAATTTTGAATGCTGCGTAATGCATTATTTCTGTCAGAAATGTGTCATCTCAGAGCCACAAAAGAGGTTATACAGTTGTTTTTACAGACAAAATTTAATATGTGAAATTGGTGGGGTGCCCTTAATACTAAATAAACTGAAGTAAATTGAATTTTTGGTGCAGTAGAAGCTTAGAAAGTTGTCAAATACGTATAAATAGGGGCTGATAAGTTAGCAGCTCTTAGAGATCACTTTGGATAAGAGCATTTGACAAATATAAAACATAAATACAAACAGTTTTTCTTGCAAAATTGTCTGACAAAGAGTTAACTCTTCATGCTATGGATGTTTCAGGCAGTTCAGCACTATAGATTATCAGCGGAGGCCTGCATACTGTCAAGAAGAAAGGAAATGCATTGTCACATTCAATGATTATCACCATCATGCCTATCAGTTGTTGTAGAGAGATGTCAAACTGTCAGGCATCAGTTGATTTCTGATTATTAATGAATCCATCCACTGTGTTTCTCTCTGAGCAGAAGAGACTGAAGGCAGCAGAGGCAGAGAGCAAACTGAAGCAGGTTTATATCCCCACATAGTAAGTCACTTCAATTCCCATTTAGATGTTGATATCATTACTATAATCGTGGCTTTCTATGCATACTTAATGTTTTGATTTAAAACACTGCAGACGGTCCAGTCAGTTTCTTAAACCTCCGCCTGTTCGTCTCTCTGACAGTAACAAGCCCAACCCCAACCAGATCTCAATGACCAATGGCAAGATGGCGACAGTGAATGGAGCGGGCCCTGGGGCCTACCATGCAGCGGGCGGGGGCAGAGCCTGCGAGAGCTGCTACAGTGGGTTTTGTTCCTGTGTTTGTGTGTGAGAGAGAAAGTGTGTGTTTAAGCACGGCAAGTGTAAAATTAAATCACAAGGGCCGTGAACATGGGTCAATTCCAAATGAAAGGAACAAATGCTGCGTTAGGCGGCTCAAGAAGTTTCTCTTTTTTTCCACTATTGAGCTCTTCTGACTCTGGAAGAGATGCATTCCTGCGTGTCTTATTTGTCTTGACGGCTGTTACTAATCCGCTGATCAATATCTCCCTTCACTTTCTATTCTGCTTGTCATGTGAGCACGATTGGGACCTACTACACTGCTGGGAATAACAAATGACCAGTTGTTGCTGTTTTGTTTTTTAGATAAATTGTCAGAAAATAGTGAAAATGTCAATCGGTCCATCAGTTCCACACAGTGATGTCATGTTGTAATAATATTTAATTTACTGTGATGTAACGCAGAGAAAAGTACAAATCATCCCATTTTGAGAATCTGCAAACAAAGAGTATTTGGCATTTTTGCTATAATAAATTATTTAAATGATTTAAATAATTAATATCTTAACAAAATGTATTGGCTGTCGACCTTATGACAAATTAATTACCGGTAATTGACTAACTTTTGCGACACTAAATGTTTTTTTATACCTTAAATGCTGTCAACCGAAGCGCACCAAGGAGCTAGCACTCGCTACAATCATTAAAAATGGTTACTGGAAGATTATGATGATAATAATAATTAATAACATGCTTTATTTATACGGCACTTGATTGAAAAAGGAGTAAAACATTTCAGGAATGCAGTGAAATATAATCAAACCGTATCAACAAGACAAGTTAAAATGGAAATAAAAGACCCCTAAGTAATGCAATAACATTAAAGAGACATGTTGGAAATAAAATTAGGTGCTTGCATTAAAAAAAAACTAAAAACAAGAACTGAGGGCGCCCTGACTGCAAAAGCCTGGTCACCTTTAGTTTGAGTCGTGACTGAGGAACAGCCTAAATCAAGTCTAAGACGTAGCCGACTGGTAACCAGGGAAGAGAGGCTAAACCAGATATGATCATGAAGCTCATAAAGCTGCTTCACAGTGACAGAAAGCTTTTATTGTTAAGCAGCAACAGTGTTACGTTTGTATCAGACCATCTCTGAGCAGAGCAAAAAAAGACTCTCAAAATATCTCAATTTACGATTTTTGCACAAAACTGGAGCGGAACAGATGATCAACAGCAACACAATCCCAACCCTAGTATATACTTTCTTTTTTTTTCCCTTTCTGCCTACCAACACATTAGTGCTGAGTCTCTACAGATGTTTAAGTCTCTACAGACGTTCATGTCATCAGTCAATAACCGTCGTGAGTGCAAAGTGGTCCGATGTTAAGACACCGATAAACTCATTAAGGAGATGCTTGAGACAGTGAAAGATCAATATGCTGAGTGTCTTGGAACCGGTTTTCTGCTTCTAACCTTCATCAATGCGTTTTGTGCATCAACAGCCATGCAGTCGGCCCAGTGGTACTCATGGGGGCCTCCGAACATGCAGTGCCGCCTTTGCGTTTCCTGCTGGATGTACTGGAAGAAGTACGGAGGCCTGAAGATGCCGAGCAGAGCAGAGGGCCCGGAGGAGAGGACCTCCCCCACTCCAGCAACCAATGTAAGCTCAGTCAGTGTAAAACACATGTGGTGTCGTGGGGGAGAAGGGTGTCGACAGTTCATCAAAACGCTGAAACATTCATGTATGACATTTATATCACCAAATACACACGAGATGCTTTTATGAAACACAGAACAATATCTGGATGCAGGTGATGTTTTGACATCAATTATGCTGTGAGCTCAAAGCATCACTTACTGTTTCTCCCATATTAGCTGTTAAGGCCTGTTCGAGCATAGAAAAAAGAAGGACGGACCATGCGCGGACATTTAAAACAATGGCGGCGAAAGGTTCACGTTGGTGTGAGGCGGAGGTGGAGTGTTTACTGCAGATTTGGTCGATGAAAATATTCAGAAACAGTTGACAAGACGCGCAAAAACTCTGAGGTCTACGGAAAGATTTGTAAACAAAGCGACGCATCTCAACGTCAATCAATGCGTGTTGCGACGTGATGACGTATAGGCAGCAAGAAGCATTCGCGCGAGGCCCAGGTAGTGTGAGTACAAACAGGCCTGGGCCGCGGGGGCAGAGGGAGGGGGGGGACAAGTACCCTAAAGCACGGTACGGACGGACAGTGTGAGTGCGCCCTAACAGCCATAAGAGGCTAACACTGTGTAGCTCAGGACGGAGCGCTGAACCGTCCAAAATGGCTTTTTTTAACCACAAATCCTGCTCAAAATGGCACCAAACCTCTGCAGTAGCATGATGAGGATCCCTACATGTTTAGTTTATTTAAAAAAAAGACTCTTTTACAATGCAACAAGCCTTAGCAGCCGGCTACAATCATATTGAGAGGCAGCCCAAAAAAGTCCATTACCAAGTGCAGAGACCTAGTTTCTATAAGTCTACAGTTGGCACCGGAATACAACACTTGTCCTGTATTTTATGGCACTAAAAGAGGCCACACGGGTCTTTTCATGGTGATGTAAATAATACTTTTTCAACATCAATATTTGTATTAATCATCCTCAAACCATATGATTTCAAACCACAAACATCTTTGCACACTACAGATCAACAAGGAGAAAGGAAAAGGGAGAGGAAAAAGTAAAAATATAATGTGTCTGTTTAAAAAAGTTCGAAATAGGTAACTGTACTTACACTTAAACCTCACTCTCCACATGCACATTACTTCAGTTCCCTAGATATTCTATAAAAAGGCCTTTAATGTTTTCAAAGAGTGATCGTTTAACTTTAATAATCTAAGAAATCTTTTCCAGAGAGAGTTAGGGACAGGGATTTGATCCAGTTTATGACCTCTGGTTTATCAGTCTTCTTAAAAGTCTTTTTGAAAACACTAAACAAAGATTTAAAGCAACAATTTCTTTCTTGGGTTTATTTGGGGATAACGACGAGCTGGACAAATGAGAATATTCACAGGCTTCTTTGGTTTATGATGTTTAACATGGTTTCAGGTGTAAAAGTTAAGCCCAGGTTATTCTCCAGAGCTTGTTTAAGCTTCCTTTCAGAACTCTTTCGTAAATGATTATTTTTAAGGAAATTATACAAATGAATATGGTATGTTTTTGCTTCCTATTGCAGCATTTCTTTTCTGGAGGTCAATTGTTGTTCTGCAGAGTTTCTTTGTTGGGGATCAATTTGCATATGACGTAATTCAGAGAATGATTACAAATGTGCGAGGCTGCATGCATAGGCTGGCTAATATAAATTTTATTAGCCATTATTAACATTACTTATTTATTACACTGTTCACTGCTGTGAAAAAAGGGTATATCCAACTTTATGTGAACTCAAACAGCCGTCTGTTATCTAATGCGGTCTAATACAACAGGCCTGCTAAAACATCCTTCTGTTATGAAGAATATAATTTAATCTAAAATACATTTTGTTTTAAGTGTTTTATAATTGGGTGCCGATTCAACGTTACGGTCATTTTGGAGGCTGTGGTTGACGTAAACAGGCTGGATGAAATAACAGAATCAACTCTGTGTGTAAGAACAATCTGCTGCCTCCAAAATGAGCGTACAGTTGAGTCAACACCTCGCTGAACACATTCACCTTCATGAAGGTTGGATTTATTGTGGTATTAGTTTCAGCTCGGTGTGCTTTGTTATAAACAGGTAACCGTTTTTCATGAGTTTTTATTTAAAACCTAAAACGTTTGGGGTTTTGTTCGTATAAACAGCTGTCAACCTCTTTACGTGGTGATACAGTTTGAACACCTTATTAAGTGTGACAAGTTGGTACAATATATTTTTTTTCTTTGACACTTCTTAGCCAACTTTCAAAATAAAATGCATTCTGATGTGGAGGCCAGTGGAATAGAAAAGAGACTTATTTGAATTTATGTTTTTGTTATTTTTGTGTCGAAACACAACATCATAAATTAGAAACAGACTAATAATAATGAACTTTATTTATAAAGTATGTTTCATAAAACAAAATGCAGCTCAAACTAGTTTACGAGAGAAACAAGACGGATATTAAAACAGACGCAAGGAGCAAAAACGGTTAAATGATAAAATCCTAAATAGATTTAAAAAAGATATTAGAAATAAAAACAAGTTGATTGAAATGATTTAAAGATATATAAAACTCATAAAACATATGAGGAAATATAAATGAAATATCAAATAACGATGTTAGGGTAAGGCAAAATGACGTAAAAGCACAATCAGGAAAATACGTTTTGAGCTGTTTCCTAAAACTATCCTCAGAAGTTGTTTGTCTTATTTGTGATATTTGTCACAAATATTACTAAACGAACCATCTTGATGTTCTTTTTCCAACCTCTGGAAACAAAGGAAGCTAACACAACTATTAAAATTATAAATTGGAAGTCGACTGTGTCTATGGGCGAACATTCGTTTAAAAAAAATTTGAAATATGCTTCAAATCTGGAAAAATATTTGAGATTAAATAAGACAATCATAGTTCAAAGTTGGCAGGAAGTCGCTCCTAATAAGAAGATTGAAAGTAGATTGAAAATAAAGGAATTCAAAAGCACTTTTCAGAGCAACTAAATGGTTTGTCGATGGGCCGTCATCAGTCCAACTATATTCAGCTTCCATTTCTGTCTCTGTCCCTCCTTCCCTCCCAGGAGCCTCGCTCACGGGGTCACGCTCCCCGCCAGTCCAACCACATGGTGCCGATGCGAAACAGCGGCAGCCCCAAGTCCTCCATGAAGACCAAGCAGGCTTTCCTGCTGCAGGCCACCCGCCTCACCAAGCTGGCCCGGCACATGTGCCGTGACATCATCAGGCTGCGCCGTGCTGCGCGCCGGCCCTTTGTCCCCATTAACTGTGGGGCCATAAAGGCAGAGTGTAAGAGCTCTTTCAATTCCTCCTAACTTCTGCCACATGGACACACACACACCTGCAGACATACAGAAACACACACACACACACACACTCACTCACCACCCTTCCTCACCCTGACTCCCCCACCATCAACCCCCATCTCTGCCCGCCTCTGCCCCCGCCCTCCCCCGTCTGTCTCTCTCTCTGTTTTTATTATTATTGTTATTATTATTATTTTGGTTTTTGTATTCTCCCATCCCCTGTTTCCAATAAAGACTGCCTGTCCTCATAACTTTGAGTTTTGATCATCTTTTCATTCGTGTTTTTGTATTTTTTATTTTATTTTTCATTGTTTTATCTGTTACAGCTCTGTGGTCACTGTGAACTGAAAGCCATTGTTAGAGTTATACACAAAGGTGTATTGGTTAAACAGGGCTATTCTACACAAGCACACACTTTTAAAACACACGTCATTAACAAGTAATCTAGTAGAACTCATATTCTAGTCTGAGCCGTGTACTTGCTGAAGTTAGATGTAGAGAAAATGTATTTTACTAAGAGAAGCTCTATTTTGCACGGCGCCCCTGGTCCAGGCGTGCCCCCTCTGTGCTGTCATGGCAGAACGAGTTGTCTCGGCCACGAATGTTTATTGTAAATACTTAACTTCAGCTTCAGTGTGTTGGCCATCACTTTTCTTTTGTTCCCTTTTGCGCACTCATTTTTCATGCTGTTAATCATGTGTGTTAGACCAAATGAATTGTTTGTTGTGATGAAGAGCTTTAGACAGATCTGGACTGATAAAACTTGAAAGAAGGAAGGTCAAAGCTGAAGTAAGGACCTTTTACTTTTATTTAACTAGCTGCTTTTGACTTCTTTGCTGCTGGCTGCACCTCCCACTGTAGATCAGGCTTACCCGTCACCTGGACCATGTCCTCTCGGATGGTCCCTCGCCATACCATCCATTCAGCTGTTCTCCTGTGTTCATGCACTGCTCGTGTCAATCCATCGTGTTCTCGCGTGTAAATCCTGCACACAGGATTTGCCAAGATCAGAGCCATTCCTCCCCCTCCACTTTCGCCGCCTTGTCCTTCATTTTCTAACAACTGTCGCAACATTCTCATCTTCTACCTCTTTTTTGCTCTTTGTTTCTTTCATCACTGTGTGAGTGTGAGAGTAGACCTCCAATAAAGTCACACCTGAAAGCATCTCTTCCGAGTCCTTGTGCTTCATGTGTCCCGTGTTATCTGTCCATCAACTCCACCACACTCAAAGGAACCATAAAGACCCCAACCCCCCCACCCTCCCACGCATGGAGTCAACCTTGTGCCTGCCTTCATAGTTTAATGTGTGTTTACGATGGGGGTTTTTGTGTATGTGTGCATGCTCTTACATTTCTCTGCGCATGTGAGTAGATGCATAGATTATTTTTTAGTGGACATACCATCCGTGAAAGTAAGTCACCACATTAACACCTCAGTCATTTTCACACTTGAATCCACTCATGCATCATTCATTTGAAAACATTAAAATAGGTCATTTCATTCACATAAAATATCCTGATAGATTACCTTTTCTTTTCTTTTTTTAACAACAGTTAGGACTGCTTTTATATACATGTTGTATATCAGTAGACACGAAGGTTACACAATAACTAAGACACTGCACTGGTTTGTAAATTGTGTGTATGTGTGTGTGTGTTTGGTTTAGACATGTTAAGGGTGTCGGAAGGGCAGGGGACTCGCCTACCCAAAATCAGAGCCGCCCAGAGGAGCACTCTGACCAGTGTCCTGCAGTTTCTAGGTAAAATGAACCCGCAGAATAATAATAAAAAGTGTTTGAGACGTTTAAATTGCACCGGATAACTGTTCAATCAGAGGGATGTGGGCAGAAATGATTCAGATGGTCTGCAGGAGCCAGTTGATGCAGCTCCAGTGTGGTGTCTCTTTCCAGAGTCCCGTCCAGCGGCCCACGCCCCTCGCTCCCACCGCACCCAGGGCCTGCAGACGCCTCCCCCTCGACGCCTCCTCTCCTCTCTCCCGCACGGCCCCCACGGCATGCTGGGAAAACGCAGCTACCATCACCACAGCCGGGCTGAGCCGGACAGGCGCGCAGGTAAACGCACACGCACGTATTTCTTGTCTTTCTTTCTTTTTTTTTGACCCACAAAAGTAATTATGTTAATGCTTAACTTAATCCTGCATAGAAGCAAAAAAATAATAATAATAAAAAAATCATCACTTGTTTCTGTTAACCCCCCCGAAAATTGGAAAATGCGTCCCGTCTTGCTTTTTAACTGAGTTACTATGATGTGAGTGCCCCTTGGGGACCAACAGTGTTTATATCCAATGTCCTTGTCATCCTTTTGCTTGATAAAAAAATCAAATTAGTGGAAATACACCCGGAGTTGATAACCTTTTTCTTATCTAAACTAGCTCGTTGGAGAGAATGACAACTAATTCTAATGAAAACGAATCAGCAGATGGGGGTCATTTGGATAATTTGGATGATTCAACTTCAGTCTGACACTTTGTTTTTTATTGGTAACTTCACTATTTCTACTGCAATTGAAACACAGTCATTTGTTGCACCACTTGCAATTAGGACAAAAAACTCATCAATACTATTCACAAGTGACAGATTCCCTAACGCGTACACTTTGCACCTCTCTCCTGTTTTTGCAGATAACCCTGGTACAACAGGTGGACCCCTCCTGGTAGGTGTCTTTGCTCTTCTTTTAAAGGGATTAAAGGGATAGTTTGATTTTTTTTTTTTAAGAGGGGTTCTACAAGGTATTTATCCATAGTCACTAAGTTAGCTACATTAGATGGCATCGACACGGGCCCAGTTTGGAGAAACAGGCAGGAGTACAGACACACAAGCTAAGAAATGTACTGCTGTGGATGGGGGCAGCAGATAAATGTTTTCTAATCACCTCAAAAAAAGCTGTATCCCTAAAAAAATCTGTTCTTTGCACATTTTACGGTACTTTGCACGTTATTACAATACTTTTGATCTGTATATATTACCATTTGAAATTTGAAATTTTATATATATCGACTGCAAAATCAGATTTTTTATATAGATTTTTTTAGAAAAACGTTTTGATTCCGTTTTTATCGTGTTTGAGTTTTATTTATCTGTGTAGCGTGTCTTATTTTGACAGGGAATTACTGTTTCCTGTTGTGTTAAACAGCCAATCAGAGCGCTTGATGCAAAGTGCTGCACAAAGAAGACAAACGCGTGATTCAGCAATATAGATATATATATATAGATATATATACAGTGTTTTATATTTCTGTTTTAACATGTACATGTTATCTGTATAATAATGTTGCTGTTAAATATTTTGTTTGTATAGGTGGAGTTTGAAAAGAAAATAATTTCCCCCTGGTATTATTAAAGTATTTAAAATATTTATGATTCTGAAGTGTATGCTATATTTAGACTATTTTCATGTCTTTCTTGCATCACACAGCCCTGTTTAAGTTTACGTGAGGGAAGCGCTATGCTCTCTTCAAAGCCACCAGACTCTGCTTGCCGCTACTTTGCTGCTCTACGGCTGCCTCGATCAGCTAGTTTGTTTGTGAGTTTTATTAGCTCATAACCCTTAAAAAACAACAAAGTCACACAATAACACAAACAAACTAACAGATCGAGGCAGCGGTAGAGCGGCAACTCCCGTTTCCTGCGATGTAAAATGACTGTTTTTCTGAACGGAGTCTGGTTGCTTTGGCGAGAAGATAGAACAGCTTCATCCTATGCATAAACGTATCGAGACCTATGTGATGGAAAAGTTAAGTGGTAAAAATCTTCTAAATATAGTGTACCTTTAAGTTATTATTATTATTTTTTTAGGTGGCTAAAATACGCTAAAAAAGCTGCTGCGGCCCTCCACAGCAGTACAGTACATTGCTTAATTTGCTTAACCACTCGTCACTGCATCTCCAAAATGGGAACATGCTGACCGCCGTCCACTGTAGATGAAACACTGACTATAGATAAACACTTCATACAAGCCCATTTCTGCATCACCGCTTATTGTAATAGAATTATATGTAATTGTCTTTTTGCAGCATAACGGACGCAGCAGCAGCAGTGGAAACACTCGAGGTGGAGTGATGATCCGCAAGAGACGCCCAAACTGGATCGATGCCCCCGATGACAGCTTCTTCCTTGTCACCCGGGAGACCAGGTAAGCAAAGGTGACACTTTTCTGACCTCCGTGTGTATGTGTGTGCGTGTGTGTGTGGGTGGGAAATCAACTGATGCTCAGAGTCGGCCGCATATATAAGAGGAATTGATCTAAGACAGGAACAATTTTTGACCTGTGGTGACCTCAGACGGCTGTGTAGTGCACACACAAACACAATAACCACCATAAGTGCCTAAATCCACACAGATGCATTGAAGTGAAACAGAGAGGCAGCATGCAGTGTTAAAAACCTATTCAAATCGATTTCAATAAAAGTGGTTATTTCCATCAAAACACTAATGCAGTGCATTAACTAATGCAATCATTTTGAACCAAATGAATTAAGATATTTGGATCAGAGGGGTAATCATACTGAGTTCACTGCTTTTCTAGGACCTTGGGGAATTTTATATTCCATAGCGAAAAATGCCATTTCTTCTTGTCTGATTTTCAGTATTTTTAAGCTGAAAAGTAAGTTCTGCAGGTTTCATTGATGGAGGTTGGACAACGGAGTGGGCCTCTTCATTCAGATGAAGGTGCCTATCGTGTCAGTTGGGCCAGTCCTTGTAGTTTAGCCTAAGCACATGCAAAGTAAATATGAGATATCTGCTCTTTGCTTTGGTGAATGAAGGAATTAAAGGCAGCTTAAAGGTACGTTAGAGAAAGGTGTCGCCTGTCACTCACTGCAGGGGCCTAATGAGAGTTTAAAGGTCCCATATCATGCTCTTTCAGGTTCATACTTACGTATTTAGGATTTCTACCACAACATGTTTACAGGCTTTAATGTTGAAAATAAACATTATTTTACCCATACTGTCTGTCTGACTATACCTGTATTTACTCTCTGTCTGAAGCGCTCAGTTTTAGCGCCTTTAAGTCCGGTCTGCTCTGATTGGTCAGCGTTTCTGTGCCTTGCGTCTGCACCGTCATTGCAGCCGGGGAATGACTGTAAGGGCACTGTAGCTGCACCTTCTACCTATAGTATAGTTGTGACATCACAACCGCGCAGAAGTCCTGACGGCTCGTTTAAAACAGTGTCTGAATAGAACAAGAACACCTCAAACTACTTTGGGATGGATAACCATTACATTCATGGCCCACATTAAAGGATGACGTCGAATGATTGCCATGAAATTTGTTACTGATCACGTTGCTCTCAGGATAAATTTTAATAACTCCGTAAATACAACAGCATCGTGTTAATTTGCCATGTTAACCATGGTGACCATAGTAAACAGTTTTCCCGCTAAACATCAGCATGTTAACATTGTCGTTGTAAGTATGTTTGTTTTAAGATTAAATTTGAGTCCGTTGAAATTGTGGGGAGAAATTTAAGATTGGATGATGCTGAACAAATGAAAATACAATAAAATAAGCTCCTCCATTAAATGCTGGAATTGAAGTACACAAGTAAGTTGTATAAGAATGTAATACACGAAAAAAATACTGATCCAAACAGAAGACAATTCACACTATTATATTATATTTCATACATTCAATTCAACTCAATTTTATTTATAGTGCCAAATCCTAACAAAAGTTATGACACTTTACATGTAGAGTAGGTCGAGACCACACTCTATTACTTATTCGTAATTTACAGGTAATTTACATGTCAGCAGAGCACAGACAAACAATCAAACAAAACAAATATTCAATAAAATGAATGATTTGCAATCCATAAACTAATTGAAACATGTATTTAAAAAGATTCATGTGTCTGTTTCTCATTTGTAGACACGGTTGAATAAACATGCATTTATGTTTTCCACATACAACATCAGTTTCTGTAAATCTTTCTTACACACACATACACACACACTCTCTCGTGCACTCATACACACATGCACATAATGAGTCAATTTTTGCATGTCTGTATGTGAGAGAGAAACATGTTCTTTCATTAAGCCTGGGTCTAAATGAGCCACGGCACCCGGCCTTCACCGCTGCCCTCCGATCGCTGGGGCTAAAATTAGAGCGGCTAACTGGTGCAGATGGGCCAGTGAGGAGCCAGGCACCGCTGTGTCCTGAGTGGAAATATCATTACCACATTAACCATGCTGCACTCATATAGATCACTCACTTACCACCAATAACCACTGTGTGTTAGTGTGTGTGCGAGAGACGTCGTTCTGAATGCTGTCCCTTTATTATGTAGCCTTCACTTTCCTCACAGAGACAGTTAATGCTTCTGAACAAAATGCATCCACAGATCTGCTGTGAAAGGCCAATCCTGCAAATGAGAGAAAATCTGAAGTTTCATTTTCTCCCCCCTCTCCGTCTCTTTCTCCCCCTCTTTCTCTCACAGTGGGATGAAGAACACAGTGTGGAGGTGGCTCCCACTTATTGAGGGAGGCAAGAGAGACAATAATGGAGACAGGAAGAGAGAGAGAGAGAGAGAGAGAGAGAGAGAGAGAGAGAGAGAGAGAGAGAGAGAGAGAGAGAGAGAGAGAGAGAGAGAGAGAGAGAGAGAGAGAGAGAGAGAGAGAGAGAGAGAGAGAGAGAGAGAGAGAGAGAGAGAGAGAGAGAGAGAGAGAGAGAGAGAGAGAGAGAGAGAGAGAGAGAGAGAGAGAGAGAGAGAGAGAGAGAGAGAGAGAGAGAGAGAGAGAGAGAGAGAGAGAGAGAGAGAGAGAGAGAGAGAGAGAAAAAAATACCGTTTTCAGGCTCCAATAACGCAGGCTGCGTGTGGATGGATCCTCTTCCATCCTAGAGAGAAATCTAGCGAACCATTTCTGGTGTTATTGGAGAGTGATTTGTGGTGATGCACGAATCATTCTGCATACATACGCTCAGTTCAGTATACTACAGTCTATCGTCCCTCTCCTCTTATGCAGCACTGTTGTTGTTGTTATGTGACGCCGGTTAGAGGCCGGAGGTTGGGTGATGACAGCATCGTTAAACAAAGTAACATGGTTACGCGGTCCAGACGATAACGCCATGGGGGGCGTTTTCAGATCTTCCCACTCTGGGACCCGGTTTCAAAAGATACCGTTTTCAGGCTCCGATAACGCCGGCTGCGTGTGGATGGGCCCTAAATGTCTCTGCACCGTCATTGCAGTTGGGGAATGGCTGTGACGGCACTTAAGCAGCACTTTCGACCATTAAATACAAATGTATTCGTCCTGATTCGAAAGTATTAGCAGCTGAAGTCCTTTAAGTATCAATCATATTTTTTAAATGCAGAACTGTTTTGACATATTATACCTAATATAAGATGCAGAGAAGTTGGATTTAGAGAGAGAAAAACAGGAGTAATCCTCAAAAATCGGGAAATAGTAGATAACAGAAGGAGACACAGCCAAACAGAAATGTAAATGAGACAGCTTGATGTGTTTGAGCGTGGATTTACATGTTTGCTTTCCTCCTCGCGACGGCCAGCTGAACAGACAAACAGCAGAGCTCTAGATAATGTTCCACCAGAGCTAAATCTGCTCCGTTCTTCTCCGTTTTTTATTCCACTTGAACTCTAAGAGACGTTACTTATGTCATGCTGTGTAATCACCTGAGGCTTCATTGTTCTTGAAAGATGTTTGTGTAGATGCACAAGTGCTGCATGCGCTCTCGAGCCGATTTACTATACTTAGATGCACAGGCCCACATGGTGTACGCAGGGTCTTCATGAGTACTCTAGCGCTCATTTTATCAACAGCAGGGATCCGGAGGAAACTGAGTGTTCTCCTCTCCTTTTCACAACACAAAAAAAAGACATCTTGTGCTTCTGAGAGAACAGCAGAAGAGGAAGAAAAGAAGAGGGCTGTGCTGTGCATTAAATCTGAAAGTGTTTCTCTTGACCGCCTGAAGGGAAGCATGAATCAACTATACGTCGTGGTCACGTACCTCGCATTTGTCTGCAAATGAATTCCATTAGTGCTGTGTCCAACACTAGTGTGCCCCATGGCCTTGTGTTTTAATGCTCTTGGTTGCTGTGGGCTGTGAAAAGACCTTCCTGTCAAAGCACAAAGCCCACTGCAGTCTGGGAATTGCAGGAAAGCTCCTTTATACGTCTGAAACATTTATATTGAATTATCAATTCATCATTTTCTCTGTGAAATGTTGAAAGATCCCAGTTTCTCAGAGTCCAAGGCGATGTCTGTCCAAACCCCAAAGATATTCAGTTTAATATGATATAACAATTAAAAAAGCAGGAAAGGCAAAAACAGCATTTTCTGCCATTTCCATGAAAAAAAGATTTTAACGATTCATCAATAATCACAATAGTTGAGGTTAATTTATTATTAATCGAATAGACGACTTACCTCTGCAGCTCTACTGTGATATGTATTGGTAAGTCTTTGACTCATGCTCAATAAATGTTGCACT